>NC_092822.1:74850000-75110000 GCF_023375885.2 Dermacentor andersoni | reverse complement strand
GTTTTTGTTTTAAATGCAACAAACTTCGTCAAATTTGGTGCAGTGGTTGCCGCGAAAAACGAACCTGAGCTAAAGCTTCCTCTTAATCATTGAACGTAGACTGCAAGATATTTTTCTGCATTATTTTCTTCTGTAGTGTCCATCGTGTCTGGACCCTGTGAGCGCTGTATAGGATAAATCGACTAGTAACTAAGCAAGCAAGCAAGCAAACGACAGGTCCGGTGTTTTGTGGCTACATCATCGCCCCGATACTTGGTAACTGAGGAGAACGCTGTGCAACATGGACGGGGACGAAAAAAAACACACCGTGCATGTAAGGGACAAACACTGACTTACAACTGGTGTTTATCAAAGCCAACCCCGCCTTTATAAGTGCTATAAGCGCACAGAGTCACATCACACTTGAACGCACATTCTGCCTGGCCGGAGCCCCAGAAAATCATATCTGCCCTGCCAGGCTGTACCAGTCCGCACAATATTTAACAGCCATGCACACGCAAACACTGCGCGGACTGCGCAGACACGTAAGCCTCACGCTTCTACGTTCAAATAATAGTGTGCACAACTTTTTTTTGTACCCACTCGGGGCCTTTCTCATAATATGTTTGTTATGTGCGTAATTATTTCGTGCGAGGTTAAAAATAAAAGTACATATACGACGTATTCCTTTTGTACGTACTCGCTTTTCTTGTTACGTTATGTATTGCCCTTTCTGCAATAGTGTCCGTTGGGGTCGGGAGTGCGTATTAAAATTTGAGTAATAAAACTTGCAACGATCTACTCAAGTTTGGGGGTCTCGCAAATCAAACGCAGCCACAGTCTTGGCATACTTTTATTGGATGCTGACCATCCGTTGAAACGTTGCTTCTCCGTCTTTCCTTGTCCTTTCATCTATGTATGTATGTATGTATGTATGTATGTATGTATGTATGTATTGTTAGATACGGGACCATTTCCTGAGCCTACTTCGAGTTCCCCACACCACATCGAATCGCACCACAGCTAATTGGGGAGCGCAGAAACACGGATGCCACATTCCTGAGGCACGACACGTGCAAACAAGTTGGCGGACCCCACTTCGTGTGCAGCCGGTGGAGCTATTCACTGCTTGGCTCTTCCCGAAAGCGAAGAGAGAGCCTGGCACTGTTCCAGGTAACGTGGGTCCAGAAGCAAGACGGCTGTAATGCGCCTGACAACCTGGCGGCGTCGCCCCCTACCCTCTATGGTGACGGCGCATTGCAAGTCAGCAAGGCAAGACGGCAGGGGGAGCAAGGAGCGACTCTCTTCGCCGGGTGTGACTCCATCGCACGGGCGCCTACCATTGGCCGAAAATGACGACACCCGAGCGGGCTCTCCCATTGGCCGAACGTGACACCGAAGGGCTTAAAAGACGCAGACCGGGTGCAGCAGAAGAGCATTACTAGAGCATTCCTGGATTCATCTCTCTCGAACTTCTTGCGACGGGCCGCAGCGTCCGAGTTGCTGCCGGCCCGTAATGACTTTACTACTGTTAATTGACGCTCACTGTAAATAATGTAAATAAACCTCCCAAGTTTTTCGTCCCGACGTCCTCCTCAACTCCTACAGTATGTATGTATGTATGTATGTATGTATGTATGTATGTATGTATGTATGTATGTATGTATGTATGTATGTATGTATGTATGTATGTTCGTGCGTGTTTGAGTATGTGTATGCGCTTATGTGTGTGTACGTGCGTCTATGCGTATATTCTATACGAATATGGGCGGAAGAGTAAAAAAGCTGCTTAAACAACACCGTATGTTACCTAAATGTTACGTGTAGCTTCTCCGGCTTACCACTGCGGCAAAGGCGAAAAATCCCAAAACCCGAGAGGCATGCTTCAACTAGCGTTGCGCGTTGGGCCTGTTGGTGCATCACGCTTTGTCGTTGAGACGGAATAAGGGCGGAAGGACGTACGCGTCTGTCCCGTCCACCTCGTTTCCTTCCGCCCTTATTCCGCTCAATAACACATGTTTCAACTAGCCAGCATTCAATCCACGTTTTTACACGCTAGTTTAGGTTCAGCAGCTTCCTGTCGACACCCCTCCTTTTACGCACCCGCAGTTCGTACGCAGTCCCAGCTTCGCCGCAGTGGGTGAAGCAGTTGACGAGAAAAAACAGCTGATCGGCGGAGACGCCAATCAAGGAGCTCTGCTCGTCGCTCGCATGCGCGCCTGCCCTCTCTGCGGCGATGGCGTGCGCCTCTGGCAAGCTCGGAATGTAGCTGGCGAAGTACGCGGCGAGGCTGTTGCCAATCACCTCGCGCAGCTCGCCTCGAGTGAATCGATCGGCGAAGCGGGGGCCCCTGACCAGCTTCTCGTAGTACTCCAGTGGCGCGTCGTAGTCCTCCCTGTTGTTTGGGGCAGGAACTCTCTGCGAGTACGGAAATCACGTCAATCTACACCTCCTCGCTTTGACAAGAGGCGTTCAACAACAACAAAAAAATGTGCAGAAACCATCGGCGACGCTTATCAATGAAAGCGAAGAGCCGGAAGGGACGTATGCCTTGCCGAGCGCTCCAAAAAGCTTATGCGTGACAGCCCCCCACCCCCTCCTTTCCTCCGTCTACTTCCCGCCCACCCCTTCTCGCAATTTGGTTGCGCGAGAGCGCGCGCCCTTTCCGTCGGCATTTTTTTTTTTTTTTTTTGTGTACCGCAAATTTGACCACCGACCATCAACCAGTACCCGTCATCGAGCACGAAAAAAGGCGAAGAAAGCTATTTGCTTTCTTATGTATAGTACACCCGCTGGTGTACAGCTGCTTCGCGCAAAAAGAGTCATGGACATTTTGCTCGTTTCTGCTACTTCTCTATCAGTGATGACACTGGTCGCTTAGGCATGACAGGGTGTTTACGATAAGAATGTAGAGGGCACGCAGAGCTTGAGAAAATTCATGCTACGATAGATGACGGCTAATTACTACGCCCCAAATGTTGGTGACCTTTATAGCGTAAAGAGGTTCCGGCGAACATTTCAAATTTAGAATGCTATTACCATGAATTCATAAATTAAAACAAGCGCAATGGCTTCACTGGAAGAAACTATGTGTACAGACACCACTGTGTCTTATCCGCTTACACCTCATGGCTTTTAATTTGGGTTGTGCAGGTATTCCCCGTTTCGAAAACGACTCCAGTACTGTTGATTCTGATCGAAGTATTTGATTCGACAATTACTTATCGTGCAAGTAACGGTATATATATTCGACCAAGGTACAATCAGCGAGTTCACTACGAGACTGTCTTGCAAGGGCGTGCGTAGCTATACACGTGCACAGGTAAGAATTCCCACCCAAGCAGGTTTGAAAATAATTCTTTTCTTCCGCGCCCGAGGACCCAACTCCGGTAAATAAGTCCAACGGGGTTTATTTCCTACTCCTAGTTGTTCTCTTCATCTTTAACTAAAATGTTATTTTCTTATCCGCCCTGGTGCCTCAGTGGCCACGTTGATCTGCTGATAAGCTCAAGGTCGCGGGTTCGCCATTGGACTTAGGATTGGATTTAGATTTTAGGGTGTTAAATATACTATCGATAAAGAAATGTACAAGATTAACCTTTTTGGACCGAAACCAAGAATTTCCACGTGTAATTCACGCATATTCGCCTTAAAACGAGCACGCGCGTCCTACACGAGCCGCTCAGACTTGTGCGAAGTGCTTTACTTTCGCTTTAGTGAGAGGTCGCTTGCACGCTATCATAGATGAACATTGGGGGGGGGGGGGGGGGGGGGGGGGGAGCGCGGCGAACTGTTCGGAATATTTTGTGTGAGCAATTGGAATCGGCCGGCCAGGTTTATCACTCAGCGCTGTGGTGCATAATTTAGGCACAGAGGCACCGCGCGCGCTAAATTATTTTGTCCAAAGTTCCCGTTGCGTGTTCAGTCTGCAAGCATGCTTAAACAAATGCGGAAGCTAGAGGCGCATTTCTCGGTGAAAAATCGCGTGATCGCGTAGCACCGGCCATGAGAAAGCGGAAGATTGATGCCCTATAATACTTACACGCCAGCGCCTATGGAGACACCTTCTGTCCATATATGAAGCTTCCGACAAAGCTTCCTGATCCGAAGAAAAGTACTAAACGACCCTGTGATATTTGTCCACGGGCCTTATAGGCGTGGCCTACAGCGTATATGCCTTATACAACGTATAGGCTTTATAGGCCTGTACGTTAAGCCTATAAATGAGAGGTCGTTTACAAGATATATAATGTAGGAACATTGGGAGGTAGAGCGCGAAGAAGTTTTCGCTTTAAAACTATAGCTGTGCGCCGGCAAAATAAACATTTTTTGTTAAAAGTCAGCGCTGTGTCTGTGTGTACTTTGTGCGCCTCCTTTGTCTCCGTCGGTTCTCGAGCGGTAGCCTTCCACTATGCTCAACCAACAAGCCCAACTAGTTACTTTGCTGAACTGTCCGGAGTTGCGCCTATACATAGTACGACACGTTAGACGCCTCCCCTGCAGTCAAGCACCATGCAGGATGTCAAACATTACAAAAAAAAAAAAAAAGAAGCAAACCCGTGGATAGCAAATGGAAAGCTATCACGTTTCATTCAAGGATTTAAAGATCCACGTTCCTAAGTACATGTCTAGGTAATGAAAGCGACACTTGAAGAACAATGTGGAGAAATCATAGACACTGATTTTCAATGTCAGCGAATTGGCCGAGCGCTTCTGCAAAGCTCTTCGCTCTATTAAAATGATGCGCTTGACGGTGCATATTTGTTGTAGTGAGGGACATTCAGGTAGCGTTTTAAAGTAATATAATTATTTGGCTTTGGCATTGCGTAATTGTGGAGAGAGCAGCACATATGTGCTGGTTAACGGCGCTATACTATACCGCACACGCGCTATAGGTGTATAGCAAGTGCGTCTCAAAGAGCATATGTTGATTGGCGTTCTGCAACGCCAACGCCCAGCCACTCGGTTGCGCGAGGGCACGTGACCTTTGCATCGGCGCCTTTGTGTGCTATAATGGTTAAAGTCCGACCACCGATCACGAAAGCGAGCGAGAGAAGCAAAGGAGTCGGTCGTTTTAAGGGCGTGGCGCTTCCTTGTGGTTCCGCGACCGAAGGCTGAGTATATATACTCACCCTAAACGAGCCGTCGTATCGCAACAGAAAACGTGCGATGGTGAGCAACTGCTTGCATATCTCCGTGCCGACGAAAGCCGCAAGCACAGGAAGCAGGTGCGGAGAATCCGCCGGCGCTGCGGCCAGACGAAAGCTCTCCACGACTACTTCTCGTGCCACGAGATTTCGGTAGAGAATGACGCCGGCGATCCCCGGAGCGTGCAGCATGATGTTGCGTGGCCGGCGCATGGACTGCTTGGAGACGTTGACGCTCAGACGACACGCTTGCAAGTACATGTCGAAAAGCCCGCTGTAACTGCGGGGACGCACATGGGCGTAGGCCTGATCCAAAACTCCCCACGTGAGAGTCATGTTGTAGGCGTTGTTCGAAACCCGTCGCGTCGCGGTGTTGAACGTTCTGCCGAACGCGTGGCCAGTCACGCGCTGCAGCTTACTCACAGACTTTGCGGTAAGCTGCTGCATCGTCCAGCCAATGGTTCGGTCGCCCTGGGTGTCGTCGTGCAACTTCCACATGACGAGCGGCATGATGGACTCGAGCGCTTCCAGACACTTCGCGAGCCGGTGACTCTTCAAGGCACCGGCCCAGCCCATATTGCCCAGCAATGCAGCCGTTAGGTAGTGCGAAGCGAACGGCGACAACCGCCACACCGCGTACGCTCCCAGGTAAAGTCTAAAGCTCTCGGCGTTCTCGGTGAACTGCGTCTGGTTCAGCTCGTGGAACAGTTCGGGCTGCATGTTCACGATGTCGTCGTCTGGCCACAGCTGCGAGTCGTCTGGAAGGTAACCGTTGACGGCCCGCCGGAGCTCGAAATCGTCCATTCGCTGCAGGTACGGAACCGCCGATTGGTACCAATAGCGGCGTACCTTTTCGGCGATGTCCAGGTGCATCGTGGTCACGGCGTGGATCATCGTGGAGTACGACTGTCCAATGCCGCCCACGATCTCCGCGCAGCGTCGTAGGTAATCGTCGTGTCTTTCTCGCACCATGAGACGTCCGAAGTCGGCGATCCACTCGAAGCAGCGCATCTCCAGGGTCATGTAGATGGTGTGTTCGTGCGGGCGAGATGGATGACGACCCACGTAGAAAGCCCAGAACAGGGACGTGCCGAAGTGGAGCGAAGCCTTGACCAGAGTGTTGAGCAGGTCGTACCTCGTGGCCGAAGACTTCCTCGGCCACGGAAGACCCAACTCGAGAAGCACCTTAGAAAGGCTCCATGTGTTCCGCCTTCCTGTCTGCAGTCAGATATAAGGAAAGCGGCAGTGGGATAAGTGCATAATGGAGATCGCATGTTCTCATTTCTGAAAGAAAACGCACCAAGTTAAGCAAAAAGAGGAGATTGTTACTGACTGGATAAGTCAAGTATGGTTTCCTAGTGGCCAACTGCAAAGCATAAGTGGTCTGCAATTTCTAGCACGAAAAGGCTGTCTAATGATTTGTACACTGCTGATTTCGAATAGAACATCGAGTTTCCATAAAGTCCACATACCATAACTCCTCTGCACATGCTTCGCAGCACTTAGTAGTTGTGCCCCGATTGTGTGCCATGTTTCATTATGGCTGCGTTTCGCTTGCCGTTCGCTTTTAGTACATACTTGTGCTTTTCCATACAATTATTCCTTTCTTTATTGCATATTCCTAGGTATTTGATTGTTCTACCCCAGGAATCATTATCGTCTTTATTGTTATCATCTGATCACAGGCACCATTAAATATCTACGGCCTGATTTCTTTCCATTGAAACAACAGCGTCGCCTACATATAGGCGACCGTATACCACTGAAAGAATTTTAACTTCAGTAATCAGCCTTTGGGCCAGACGTCTATATTCACGCATCGCATACACACTGGTGGTGCCAGCCCTGTTCAGTGACGCCCCAACTTATGTAGCATCTACGTCTTAGCGAAACGTCCGCCAGCAGGAATTCACGAATATGCTTGCCAAATGATCGTCGAGCCTTCCTCCAGTGCCTAGGTCTCCCCTGTCGTGTTAGTTAAAGAGAAGGATGGATCGTGGTGCTTTTACGTTGACTATCGCCCGATAAACAACATTACGAAGAACAACGCATATACTCTACCAGAAATTGCTAACGCCCTTCACAGCCTATTTGGTGCTACCTACTTCTTTTCTATCGACCTTCCCTCAATCTATAGGCAGATAACCGTGGATGCCATGGATCGGGAGAAGACAAAGTTTATCATTCCTGAAGGGCTCTACCAGTTCAAGAACATGTAGTTTGGACTGAGCAGTGCCCCAGCCCCCTTCGAACGAATTATGGATTCTCTACTCCACAGGCTAAAATGGTCCTCATGCTTGGGTTATTTAGACGACGTCAACGTGTTTTTACTTAGGTTTGAAACGCACGTTAAATGCATTTCTGCCCGTTCGTGATGTGTTTCACCAGGATGGACTGCAGTTGAATTGTTATGAGTGTGTTGGTTGCCGCCAAATCACCCTGCTTGGGCATCTTGGACGGTACAGAAGTAAAGCCCGACCTGGACATGCGACCCATGACCGACTATTCTATTCTAACGTTTGCCAAAGACGTTCCGAGCTTTGTGGGGTATGTCCCAGTTTTGCCGGCTCGCAAATAAATTTGCAGTCACAGCGAAAACCCCGACTAATCTCCTCAAACGGAACATCCCTTTCTCCTGCGGTTCTCAACAAGTTGCCGCTTTCTCGCAGCTCACCACCCTCCTCCCTACACCGCCCGTCTTGGCACACTTTTATACACCGGCCCCAACCAAAGTCCGCACTCACGCCGGTGGTTATGGCATAGGTGTTGTCCCGGCCCATCGTCAACGTGGACAGGACCACGCTATAGCTTATGCCAGCCGGCTGATGTCCACTTCGCTAAGAAATCGCTCGATTACTGAGCGCGAGCCCCTCACAGTTGTGTCGGTAGTTGCAAAATTTCGCCCGCACTTATTTGGCCGACTGTTTACAGTAGTCACTGTCCACCTAGCCCTTTGCTGGCTTGCTTCTCCAAAAGATGCCACAGGCTGAAGAGGAGGAGGAGAATGGTGGAACCTACGGGCGGATCTAGCCTTGCAATGTCACGCCTGCAATTGCTCCGCACTTTGGATGCCTTTTCTGTGCAGTATTTCCGAGACGAGATGGTGTACTGCGTTTCAGATGGCGAGGTTAAAGGTAGCTGATAAAGTACTCGCTTGACCACCAGTACTGTATGCATCTTCGTCAGTGACATCGGGTGGCTTCCACAACGTGCACCAGCGATTCTTCGAATCAAGTTGAGACGAGAAACATATATGTGATGAAACGATGTTATCCACGGCTCGCCGCCGTTGCATCCTGTAGTCTAGTGGCACAAAAAAAGAAAATGCACTTGCCTTGTCTGCTTGATTGGTAAGCCTCCGATGCCAACTGATAAGGTCCTTGCCCCCCTACGCATTCCAGGGAAAATAGAGCGTGATATTTCCATTTATATTTCTAATGCGACTGTCGCCAGGTAAGCCTGCGTTGCCAGACGTTTATTCTGGTAACAAAATGTAAGCGTAATTGGCGTATGTGAACACGCGGACTGAATTGTACATAAAACCCCTCAATAAAAATCAGAAGTAGCGCCGTCCTTTGTAGGCTGCCGCCGTCCTCCTCCCCTGCGCTTTCTCTCGACGCTCGGCCCTCACATTGGCCGAACGCCGTCACGTGCTCTCGCGTACTTTTCTTCTTGCCTGTTTTTCGCTTCCGCCGCCATCGTGGCGCCAAACATAGTGAGCGGCATACGCAGGCGCCACGTTTTGCCCCTGCTTTGTGCTTTTGTAGCGTAGTTTCGTGTTAGCGATGCCGTGTTGCTGTGCCTTCGGGTACAGCACAAGTGAAAGGAAAGGCAAGCGACTATTTCGTATTCCATCTGCCAAGCGAGATGTGGCACGGATGAAAGTCTGGCCTCAAAGAGTCAGCCGGGCTGATTTCAACCCAGCGAAATGGTTCCGGCTCTGTGAGATAAGCGAGCGATTCTTCGCTCATTACTAATCTCATATGCTCGTATAATCTCATAATCTCGTATGCGGATTTGTCAGTTTTTCGCTCTCCTAAGTGCCGCATGTTCGCGCAGCGTTTATTCGCAACTTTCGTGCCCGACTTCAATCAAGTCGTCTTCAACGCACGTGCTTTTTGTCGACTCGTCCTACATTCCATGGCGTTGTCTTTGTTTGGCCTCAATGTATGCGAACAGCTCCTTTTCAGTGCATCGCCGTACGTTACGAAGCGGTGACGGTACGTAAGCAAACAGATGCGCTTTTGGAGTTCCGATCATTACAAATCGTTATCGCTCTTTAGCGCCTTATCCATTCACGTCGAAACGTTATGCACCGTGACCAAACGTACTCGGGCGACGGAGGAGGCGATCTGCGATGCCGACACTGAGTGGCGATTGCTGATATAGCTTCGCGCTTTGTGTTCTCGCCGCTTAGCGTTGGAGACTGACGCGTGGTGAACGCGGTGAGCGTCTTCGGAGAGTGTCTGCTAGTTCAGCACCGCGTAGGAGGAGCCATGGTTGACGGAAGAGAGAGTGAACGCCGGCACAGGAGGAGGAGAGAGAAGATGGCGCTACAAAATTTTATTTCATTGAGGGGTTTTACTTGTACGCAGTCTTCGGCGCCTCAGGCAGGCCAGCCATGACAATGTTGAACAGTGAGGGGGACAGGACACTTCCTTGTGACACACGTCTTAAATTTTTTTAAATTATGGGGTTTTACGTGCCAAAACCACTTTCTGATTATGAGGCATGCCGTAGTGGAGGACTCCGGAAATTTCTACCACCCGTGGTTCTTTAACGTGCACCTAAATCTAAGTACACGGGTGTTTTCGCATTTCGCCCCCATCGAAATGCGGCCGCCGTGGCCGGGATTCGATCCCGCGACCTCGTGCTCAGCAGCCTAACACCATAGCCACTGAGCAGCCACGGCGGGTGACACACGTCTTGAAACAGACCTCGTGTCAGTTAGCGTCATTTGTAATTTCACTTGCATTTACCTGTCGCTGAAGAACGCGTGTACAAAACGCCAAAGATGGCCTGTCAGCCCAATGTTGAGTAGTCTAGAGATGATTGACACCTGAAGCGCACAGTCATATTTCTTGAATACGTCAAGAAAGACGGCCAGTGTAGAAAGTCCGAAGGAATGTTGATGTTCTATGTGGCTTATTAAGACTATAGGCGCCGTCTTGTGCGCTAAGCCGCTGTCGAAAACATGTTTTAGACAACTCAAAGACTGCGATGCTCCAGGAACCACGCTAGTCTCACGCACGCAATCTTCTCCAATAATTTGACACGCGAAACATTAGGAGAACAGGTCGATATGAAGTTGGATGTAACTGATCTTTGCCAAGCTTTAGTACTGGTACTACCCGGGACAGTTTCCACTCTGCTCCACTGGTAAGTTCGCAAGTAGTGCCTTTGTAATGCCATCAGGTCCTGCCGCTCACCGTCGATGAAGGCTGTCGGTAGCAGTGAGGAACTTCCTCATGGTGAAGGCCCCGGGGTGTTCATCTCGGAAGGGGTCGAAGGTGGAAGAGAATACGGAAGTCTGTTTGGCCCAGCGAGTGTGTATAGACCCGCGATTTAATCGTTGGCTAAACAAGGTAGACACTTGTTCTTTCTTTAAAAAGAAAGGGCGGCAAAAAGTTTGAGTTGATTTGGCGTTTTTGCGAGGCTGCTGACCACGCTCCATATCCTTGGCGTTGGTGTACAGATAATCGCGCACTAAAAAGTAGGCCATTGTGTCCTCCGGAGCCTATTCCGGCTCGCCAACTGTGCCCTGCGCCTATACAAGAATACTCGATTGTCTACAATTGCTCGCGCGATTGCGCCAACTGTCAATCTCAATACCCTGTGGCCGCGCTGACTCTTCAGGCAGTGAAACTATCGAGTGAGTCTTTCCGCGTTCGACTCCTACACATCGGCGACGAGCGGCCTCGTGATGCCACTATCAGTAAATTGATGGAGCGCCTAAAGTCGTCAGCCAGCGTCGCCTCCGTTCGCATGTTCACCTTGGACGGCCTTGAACTTTATATCCCTGACGGACCTGACGTTCTCATATTTGTGCCATCAGAACTCTCGATCCACAGTTTTCCGAGCTATTCACGACGCCCGAACCGCTGGTGACCATGGTGTCGCCCGCACGTATGATAGCTCGCAGCGCTTAGGAGCGCCTGTCAACAGAGAAAGGAGTCGTCTTTGATCCCTGATGGTTTTCTTCGGGCCATTGACGTCCCACCTGAGTCCTCCCCTATCGGTTTGGACGTTCTAAGTCTTTTTGCAGCGTCTGCTCCCCGAAACAAGTGGCTTGCCGTCGTTACCCATTATGCGACGCGCTAGGCAATGACATGTGAACTTTGGTCCAGCTGGGCTACAGAGGTCGTAGACTTTCCCCTGCAGGACATAATTGCAATCCACGGTGTCCCGCGTCAATTACTGGCCCATGAGGGCAGTGCTTTCGTGGGTCAGTTGGCGGATCAACGACATCCTGCGCTCCTGCTCTACCCAGCACAAACTCAACACATCGTACCGCCCCAGACCAACGGGCTCACAGACAGGCAATCTCTGTCTCTTGCGTCTCTTAGGTGATGTAATTGTCAAAAATACATAATTCTCAACTCGAACTGAGCCCCCCATCTGCCCTAACCACCGCGACGATATATTAGCGGCATGTTTTTAGCACCAACGAAAATGAAACATAGTGCTGACTGTGACTTGTTAACCGCGCTTATTTTATTTCTGCTGGCACACTTCAATCAGTTTACGGGAACAATCACGAAAAGACACGAACACACGATAATAAACTGAACCATAACCACAAGCTTCGGCAGAACATACAAATCGTAATATATTCCAGTGACTTGAAATAACCCCATAGCAGACGTCTTGAACGTCGAGTGTATAAATAAAGTGCCGCTATGGGCGGCGGCGTGCTGTCAAAATTGCCATTATTCCCATTCCTACCATTAGTCTAAGGTAACACTACTACCATTACACTAAAGCCATAAAGCACTGCATAACGCCATCAGCAGTTGTAGTGGTGGTTTTCAACAACTTCGCTGAACATCCACGTTCGTTGGTCCGGGATGGCGAGTTTTTTTTATTTGCTGTGAAATGCAAGCAGTTAATGAGCTCAGTTAAGTAAGCTAGGCCACTGTAAGTGACAGTATGTTTAGGATCACCAGGTTGCTTCAGACCAGATTATTTTTATCGCCCTTGCACGGTTACGCACACGACAGCGGAAAAAGTTCTCAATATTTGAGGAGCTAAAATCTTTACATAGTTTTATCTCAGCTAATAGTGACCACTGCCTTGCATCTGGCTAACAACGGCACAATGAAGAGCGAAAAAACAATTGCAATCGTCGCCTTTCAGTTCACTGTTATAGCGTCCTCCGTCTAGAGACTGCTGTGTCACAGATGAGTTTCGTATAATATCCTACTTAAGCTTTCGTTTTGCAGCAGCGAATGAAACTAGAAAAGCCCACAATTTGATTGAGAGGCAAAATTAATTTTCTTTGTAGATACTGATGTAGCCCGGTCAGTTGGTGAGCCATGACATTGATGAAGCTGCGTGTTTAAAACAGACACTTTCACGCACAGAAGAAAAAGGACATACACAGACACGTCTGCAGGTGCTTGGACGGGAACCTAAATCGCCGCTACAGGACGCCTTGATTAAAAATTATTTTACCAAAGTGGCATCAGAACAACATATTAAAGGAACGCCTCTGGTCGTGTAACCAATACGCGAGAGTGTTGTAACTATCGCACTTATCCTAATGCGGTTATCGTATTATTTTATTTGTTATACCTCAAGGGTCCCATAAGGGACATTACATGAGGGGTGGGTACAAGGGATATAACATAATTACAGGTAAAAATTGGTGTATACTAAAAGGTTATGAAGCGATAGGCCACTTACGACTCTACTTTCCTACTGCTAAGTAATGTTCACACCACCCATTCATGCTTCGCGGCATCACACAGATTGCGGAGTTATCGACATATCGTAACAATTGTCACTAAAACACTGTATTCACGTCTCGCTGCTACCACTTAATTTGTTTAAAACAAGGTAAGCATGCTTGTTGTGACGTTCTCGAAACACGAAGCGATAATAAAATTGGCGTGATTGTGGCAAGTGGAGGGATGCGACGATAACACATCGCGCGCTCGACACGGGCATTCACTGATTTACTACGTCACTAGCAGGGGCGTAGCCAGGGGGGGGGCTTATGGGGCTTCAGCCCCCCCCGAAATTTTTTCGTGCCGTCCATGCATCGCCGACAAAAGCAACCCCCGGCGCCGGAAATCATTCTGGATTTTGTCTAGAGCGTCTTTTTCACGCTCGAAAAGCCATTTCACCGCGAAAATTGCGAACTCTGGCTGAATTTCGCGGCAACACCCATGCACCGGGAGTCGCATAACGCAAGCAGCCCCATCCGAGCACAAAGTTTCAAGGATGTTTTCATGACGAACGGGCTCGCCGCGGCATCTCGCGGAGGCCGCGGAATCTACACTCTATCATGGAATTTATGGAGCGCGTGGATATCAATTCCGAAACTTTATGTGTATAAAGTTCTCATAAACTTTTGATGTGAAAGGTGCATTGACATTTCCAAACGTGTGCTTTAGATTTTCAATTGCGGAAATTTGTAAGTTTAATGCTCCCATAAATATTTGACGCCAAAGGTGCATTTACTTTTTCAAAGTCGCACATCGGGCCATACAACGAGACAAGCCAAATCAACACGCTATCAGACAAGTTGACAGAGCCCGCAGCGAGGCAGCGAGGCCGGATGAGCCGAAGCGTTGTGGTGGTTCATTCGTGCCGTCATGTCACATAAAAAAAATATCAAAATTTTTTTTCACCTGCGCCAAAGCATCCAGTGATGACACTAAAGCCAGCCAAGGCAACTACGTTCTTATTTATTTTTTCTACTTTGACTTTTAATCCCGAGGACACATTCAGCCTCTTGAATGTTTTTGTTCTCGCTCCCCTACCCGCGCGCTGCCAGAGCCAGCCAGAGCACATGCGTTTTTCGCGCGTTTACCCGACCATCGCGCGGCGCACTTCGGTGCGCGTTCGGTTTTCTCTGGCCGAGTGCATTTTCGCCCGGCAGAGCTTTGGACGCTATCTAGCTAGCCGACTAGAAAAAGAAACAATGGTCGCTAGCCACCATCACTGTGGGGACTCGACGGATTGCATGCAGCGCGTTCGCTTGAGCGCAACCTCTCCAGAAAGTCTTGTCTCGCCGGTATAGGATACCGAGCAGTATGCGCATGGTTCTTGGAGCACCAAGCGTCTCGTGTTTTCTTCGATATTCCTTTAATAGCCATATTAGTTGCCCGAAGTAGGCATTCGATTGTGACCAACATACCTTGCGTTTTTTTTTTTTTTGTTCATTACGGTGTCCGCGCTCCACAAAAGGAAAAAAGAAGCGTTGTGGTAGTGCAGCGAATCGTCGCATGGTGAAAGTGGTATTTTGTTGCTTCTTTTGTGGAAAGTAGTGGGCCATGGGGCGCTTCAGCTGCCGGATAGTTATATTATTGCGACAGCAATTTTGTGGACACTCTATGCGCATTCCTGCCGTCGCCGTCGCCCTCATATTCCGCATAAAGTCCAAGTGCGATAACATCGTGACCCCGCGCCGCATGCTGTATGCGTGAGTGAAAGCGTGTGGGGGGTGGGGGAGCCGACGATAGTGGTTTCGTCTTGTGTGCGCAAGGGAGAAAAGTGAGGAGCAAGCACGCCGCTTTCCGTCGCGCGCGATACATCGGGGGGAGTGGATGGAATGGGGGCAGGATCTAGGATTCTGTGAATCTGTGATTGCGCAACATGTTTATTTGCCTTGTTTGACGCATTATATACCGTGACTTTTTCTTAGATACGTAGATTTATTGGAGACTTATACATATGTTTAAATGTCTTGTTGCGAGATTTTGTGTATACGTGCAGTGAACTTCGTTTCCAGTGGCACTTTTTTGCCCTTTATCAAGCTGTATCTTCGCATTTGTATATTCCATTGTATATTCGCAATTCTAATGTACGAAGGCGAGTCAAATTAAAGTGAGCCTACCCACCCCGCGCAATTATGGTTCTATTCATTATCTGCAAGGCCTGCGCGTAGCACACAGGCATCTCTCATTTACAACAGTGACACGCAGGTGTGAGGATAAATGTTCTTTAATGCTCTCATACACTAGGTTGAACATGGTTGCGTGCCGTAATGGACTCTCCAGAAGTTGAGCAGCGTGGTGCCGTCAGGTTTTTGACAGCTGAAGGTGTTTCCCCCCCAAAAAAATTAGTCGCCGTATGGCTGCCGTGTACATGGAACATTGCATTTCTTTGGCAACTGTGAAGCGTTGGAACAAACGGTTCAAAGAAGGACGTGAAAGTTGCAATAGCGATCCCAGACCGGACCAAAGCCATCGTGCACCCCTAACAATATTGCAAAGGTTGATGAGCTGATGAGACAAGAATGGATGATAAGCATCGATGAACTAACTGGCTGAGTGTGTGAACATCAGTCACGGTTTGGTTCACGCCATAATTCATGAACATCTCGGTTATCGGCTCTTGTGTGCGCAATGGCGGCGCAAGATTTTGAACCACCGCCAGAATAAGGAGAATATCGGCGCTGACCTTTACTCATCTGATCCGGTATCACAATAAAGGTGACGATTTCTTGTCTGCAATTGTGATTGGAGACGAACCATCATGTCACTTCTACGAGCCTGAAACACGACGGCAAAGCTTACAATGGAAACATTCGAATTCACCTCCCCCAAAGAAAGCAAAGGCAGTCATTTCCGCCAGAAAAGTGCTGTTGACTTTTATTTTTCGATCGTCAGGGGCCATTACTGATAGAATTTGCTAAATCTTTAGAGACTGTCAATTGATTCCGATATTGTGAAACGCCAGATCGGCTGCGTGTCGCAATCAAGAACAAACTACGAGGAAAATTGACGAATGGGGTCATCTTGTTCCACGACAATGCCCGTTCCCACGTCGCTGATGTGGTTAATACAAAACTGGCAAAGTTCAAGCGGGAAACGCTGCAACATCCGCCACACAGCTCAGACCTGTCGCCTTTACATTTTTAATATCAGCGGCATGCACTGCTTTGCTGGCTTCAAACTGCTGTAGTTCTAAAGTTCGTGTTATATATTCTTTACTTATTAAATAGACAAAATACATGGAAGCATTGACATCAGTTATTTTGAGCACAATGTTTGGCACATACGAGCTTATTCTTTTATGAAAAAATACATAGTTTACTTGTATTGAAAGTGCTTAGCGTTCAACATTTCGTTTGCAGCATCTTTGGCAATGGCAATGCAGTTATTATTCGTGTATTTGATCCCTGGGCAAATTGTTTTAGAGGAAGCTTTAGCTCGGGCCCAACTCCGACGCGGCCTATACGGATACGTGTAAAACGCAGAAACGATTTTCTGAGATAACTCCTGAATCGCTTCTAATGAAATTTGTTGCATTTGGGAGAGTAAGTTAAATTCTAGTGTCTGTTGGAAGCGGAATTTCGATTTAGGGCCTGAACTCTGTTTAAAATATTTTTAAAAATTCCAAATTCGAAAAAAAATAGGAGCTAGAAGTTTACAAATTAATAGCTCTGCATCAAGAACAGATATCGCGGTTCTGTAAACGGCATCCATTACACCATTCAAAGAGGACAAATTCTATATGTCAATTTATATCTTACGTGAATTGGTTATGTTATGTACAAGGATTCTGCAAAAACCGTATTTCCATAACACTTAATTTTTTGAGTCTCATGTGTAACATATCAATTTTGTCCACTGTAGATGTACTATTATGTGCAATTCACAGCATTGTGATATCAATTTTCATTGCTGATTTACAGAGCTGTAAACTTAATCGCTTCGTTTTCTGAAAATTTTCGAATTTTGCCACTTTTCAATAAAATATTGACGACGTAAATAGAAAATTCGAAACAAACAGTAACTAGAATTTAGGTTTTTCTTTTAAATGCAACAAACCTCGTCAAATTTGGTGCCGTGGTTGCCGAGAAAAACGAATTCTCCTTCTACATGTATTTGGACAGGAGCATCCGACCTAATGTTTCCTCTTAAGGAGGAGGCCCACCTGCAACGTGAGCCCCCCCCCGAACGAAATTTCTGGCTACGCCACTGGTCACTAGGACGACAGCGCAGCGCGAAATGCTTTCCTACACCGTCAAAAAATGCAGACAAGCATTCAGGACATGTGCTAAAGTCAGGGAACAAGCGGGCCTTAAATATATTCGCGCCGTACATGCGCATTTAGACACGTAGTACCTAGAACACGACGCGCGGCGCAATCCACACTATCTGCGGTTCAGCCAGTGACCGCCAGGCAGCGACACTGCTCAATGTTGCGGCCAATAGGCTACGTGCAGGCAGGCTGACGTTAGCACCAAGACAAATGTATTAAAGTTGAAGATGTTTGACTTGCCACAGAAGTCGATGTGTGAGACACTGGCGCGATCAAGAAAACATGACCGCGGAGCTCATTTGCACATGGTTGAACCACGGTCACACATAGTAATTTTAAGCAACTAGGCCTTAAAGGGCCCCTCCCCAGGTCTGCCCATCTTGAGCTGACAAGCGCAGAGCATACATTGCGCCATAACGGTCGCGTCTGCAAAGTATTACATCGCTACGCGCGCAGCTGAAAGATCTGAAATTTCAAACCGAACACCGTTTTTCGTTCTCCTTGCGGCCGCCGTGCTCCAAGCCGGAGGATGACGTACTCGTGTGCCTGCGCCTACGTACTTGTGCCCGCAGTGTGACGTCGCTGGGGATGACACGTGACTTCGAGTACTCAAGACATCTGCTATGTGTGCGATCTGTTGCTTGAATGAACGAATTGAAGTGTGGAGAAATAATAAAACACACAAACGGAATGTCTGCGTGTTTCTTGTTTGAGCAGGAGAGATGTACTTCCGCTTCGTCTGCTTGTTCCCACGGTCGTGCGGTCACGTGCGCAGGTACCGAAGCTGTGCCATTTCCTACCGTGTTCCAGCGCGTGATCATGCTCTGCGATCCGCTTGTTCTGCCTCAGTATTCGTGTAGCTTGAATTATACCACTAGTCATGTTTCCTTGTGCACAGCGCGCAAAATCGTGCGCTGCGCGAACAAGACAAGAGCTCGCGCACGACGCCGTCAGCGGAAGTGCGTAGCGCCAAGAAAGAAAAGCGAGGAAAAAAAAAATCAACACGGGACCTGTGAAGTGTGCGTCATGCGATCCTCGAGGTGCGGTATCGGAGAACCAAGGGAAGGAATTTCGCTTGCCGAGGCTAGACGGGGCGAGTGGAGAGAGCGTCTTGCTTGGCAGTAAAGCCCGCCTGCTTAAATCATGGGTTCGCGGCACTGAAATTTGTATATCTCTGCTATTAATGAGCCGATTTGAAAACTTTTTGCGGCAGAACGCTCCCTAGCGGACACGCACGCAACAACTTACAGCGCGTATAACCAAAACTTGCTATGGGGCCTGGTGAGGGGCCCTTTAACGACCGCATTCTTGAACGTTTTCTTTTTTCAGGGCGTAATTACACGCAGGCGAATAGAATAGATTAGCTTAGTGTCATCTGCGCGTTGGCTTACCCTGCTCAGGCACGTCAGCAAAAACGCGGAAGCCTTGTCCTGTGCCTTGGCTGAACGCGAGGGGAACCGGCGACGCAGGACACTCTTGATGACGCGCTCATCGAAAACGCTGCTGTACGTGGCCAAAGGCGTCCTGTAGCGGCGATTAAGGTTCCCGTCCCAGCCGCTGCAGACGTGTCTGTGGCGCCCATAAGGAAAGACAAAAAAAAGTTATGCAGATCCCAGCCACTTCAATACTTTATGTGCTTCAATGACGTAAATTCTCGATTGCGGAGCACGCATTGAGCAAGAATCTTAACATTGTTTTGTTTTTGAGCTCGAACAGCGCTTTAATATATAGCCGGTGACAGAGAGTGTCATGCCAGATTTAGGATTTCTTCTCAGTATACATGAAAATGCTATGCTAAACTTGGACTTGACAGTTTCAACATTTGTCTTAACATAAAAAATAAAAAAAAAATATCTTTTGGAAGCCTCTCTTGTCTTTTAGCTGGTAAGTGAAGGTTGCAATTCATCGCGCAAGTAATGCATGCCCGGGCCCTTCAGGCATACCCAATAGAATCACACTTGCACTTGCACGCACGTACGCACACACAAACATGCAGGCGCGAACGGACGCAGAGAATGTCTCTTTCAGACCAGAAGACAGCTCAGCTTTTGAATTGAAGTTGGGTCTTGTTACCGACGGGTACGTTACAAACGTGAATTCACAAATTTTGTTTTTAAGTAAACCACTGTAAGATGATGAAGGCAACACCTCCATGTACGTAGATAAGGCGATGATCCGCTCACGTTTGTTGGGGGGTTCACAATTCCCTTTTCTCCCGTAAGCAATGACAACAAGGTGGTGCGGTGCGATGGCGTGTCGACGGATACATCCCGCGTTTTCACGTCACATCGCCCTACTGGAAACAAGACCTCGACGCTTGCGAATAAATAGCCTACAGATCGAATTAGTTCCGATTCTTTTCTTGGGAACAGGGACGGGCCAAGCGTACGACCGTATACCATTTCCAGGGAGCAGTTTGCATCCTATAACGCGCAGGGGGGCTTGACGAGGATTCGCGCTTACCGGTAGAAGTCGTCGCACGGGTGAACGCCGTGATCGCGCGAGCGCTGAAGATCCCTCAAGAGCGAGGTGCGGCTCCGCTGTCGTTGCCGCTCGAGGTGCAGCATCAGCGGGGCGAGCAAGACGGCCGACGTGACGAAGGCCGTGAGCAGGACGAAGCAAGAGTACCGCCGCCAACAACCGGGCTCGGAAGTGTCCTGGGGTGTCGCGAAGCCGCCATCCAGGAACAACTGGATCGGCCGCTTCGGGATGGCAGAGTTTCGACGTCGCCACGGCGGTATTCTCTCGCCTCGCATGTCGCGATCCTTCTCTCCACTGACAGCCTCGTAAGTGGGCTCTGACTGCGCGCCTTCGGTGGTGTAGGAAATCTGAGTCCTTCAGCTTGACTAGACCGGAGAGACGTTCGCGAGCTGCTGCTGCTGTCCTCGAATAATGCCAGAGTCACGATAATGATGATAACCTTCACGATACTGGCACGTGCCCGCTAAGGAAGATTGACAAAGAACCGGTTGGCACAAACAAAAACTGCGTTGGGGAGATAGCGTTGGTTGGTTGGTTGTTTCTCAGTGAAATGGCGCAACCCGCGCTGAGAGATCGGCCATGAATTGGGCTGTGCAAGGTTTAAAATTAATAATGATCATTTGGAGTAAAATAATTTAAAACAAAATTACCAACTAGAAATTGTGAAATTAATGGTTAACGGACACAAATATAGGGTCTATATAACTAAATGTTGCAGTAAATAGTCACTTGAATAGCGTTTCGAGAGGTGAACAAATAAAAACAATAGGAATAGAAAACGAATAGTGATTCTGAACTGCTATCTAAGCAAGCCTGGTTTAGCTTTATCCCATCTGTATTATTATTTTTCGATGTACCTGTCTATTGACTATTTGTTTCTATGCTGCCACCGACTTCCAAGACAAAGAAAACTTTCATAAGTTCTATTTCGCCCACATGGGCTGTCACTAACTTCGTGAGCCAATCTCTACCTTGGAGCATCTGCGCTCGGATTCAATCACAGGGATGGTTTATCGCAATTTATAACTTTTTAAGGGGACACAAGACGATTACCTCATTAATATTTAATTATATCTATTCATTCCTTCGTTTCCTTTACTAATTTTATTTACGTTACATTGAATTCTGTTACAGAATTAATTAATGTAATGTAATTCTACGCCAGAAATGTAATTTCTACATTTCTTTTTCTCACCAACGCTCTAACAGAGAAAACTTTATTTTGCTTATAATTTTATTAAAAAGTTAGGCCAGAACTAATCTCACGGTTACTATCGGCGGTAATGCGAATCATATTCAAGAAATAAATAGGCGCGCTGTAAAACAGAAGCTAATTAAAGACATTGGTAATCATTCCGAGACTTCAATTGCTTCGGCTACACGCGACATACACCGTCTCCGGGATGGGTCCATATTCTTGTGGCACTCGGTTACCAAGGTTGCTAATAAGCACGACGCCATGTCGACGACTGTAGGCGCGAATGTCCAGAGGGACGTGCGCGAGAGGAGCCGAGCACGTTAATACATGACGCGTTTCGGCTATTTGCATACTTTGCATAGTGATCGTAGATTAATTCTGCCTGATATTTAATTCGTTAGCATTCTTATGGTACTTTAGGCACTTCTCTGCGGCTATATACCATATATACTCGTGTAATGGCCGCATCCGTGTAAAAGCCGCACCCAGAACACTGTAAAAAAAAAAAAAATCCCCCAGAACTGTATTTGAAATTTACCCGTTTGTAAGCTACACCCTTGATTTCTGAGAACCTTGACAGTGTTATCTGTTGTGTGGTGTGAGAATTCCGAAGCTTCTTTTTTTTTTTTTTTTTTTTTTATCGGTGGCAAAACAAGGCAGCCGTGCCGCGTTTTCAGCGCCTCCAGATAGCAAATGCACAGCCTCCGAGATTTAGCGGCTGCCTCCGAGACTATGGGGCTGCTCCGTCGCTGGTCTTTGGGACGTCACCATTTATTCCAGCCGCCACGTGACTCGCTACGGCGACGACCAAGAATGGCCAAAGCCAGTAGAAGCGAGCGCTGTAGTTGAACAAAGGCAGGTACCACCGAAAATATTTACGAACAAAAAAAAAATGTCACCCCAAATCTCGGAAGAAAATCTGCGAGCCTTACACGAGTATATAGTGTATCTATCTCTTTAAACGAATAGAGCATGTCTCCAACTGTTTTCCCCGCCTACCTGTGTCACTGGCTACTCCATGGCCGAATGACCAGTGCATCGGGCTGCTGTGTGCTGAGGGAACACGGTTCCAAACCAACCGTCGCATAAACTTTGGTCACTCACGATCTGCAGGACTACAATAAATTTTTACCATACCATACCATACTGAGTATGTGGCAACATGTGTATGTACGTACATATGTGCCGCTCTTCAACGAACCTCTTTCACGCCGACATTGGTCAATGTAGACGCGGGACTTGGTAGGTATCGCTGTTCAATGAAACTTTTTGACGCCGACGTGGATCTCTCGGTGTCACTCGGTCTGTGTTGGTCTTCAATTAACCTCGTTGATGCCAACTTGCAAGGGTCACTGCGTACGACGTGCCAGTAGGTGGGTGCCGCTCTGCGTTGAAAGACTTTGACGCCAACTTCGGCAACTTGGTAAGTGCCACTAAAATTTTGCCTCTCTACAATGACAAAAAAAAAAAAGATCCTTTGAATTTATCCGGTGCTGGGCGGAACCAAACCCACGTCACAAGAGTTCCCCAAGGACAGCAACCCGACGCTTTTTCCAGGCTGCTCCATAAATAAACTGCAAAACTTTGGTTGAATATAGATCAGACAGGCGCATGCCGCACAAGAATTTAAACCTCACGAACAAATGCAAACACTACGTATACTTCGCTATCGTAAGTAAAACATATATGTATACAAATACACAGTGCAACGAAACCACTTACTGTAGTAGTATCGTGCGTTTTCGCCGGCATAACCTGCATGCGTACATGTCCGCATGTCCGCATAACCTAGGTGAAGTTTTTGATACGTTCATGCTGCAGATGAGTGCAGCTAGCGAAGTTGTTGTCCCAGAAAACTTTGAGCAGGGAGTCAGAGAGACGAGGTTGACAAGGAAAAAATTCGCCGAATTGAAGCTGAAGAAGACCCCTAGCACGGGCGGTGACCCGCAGGGAAGCTGCCCTTGCTTTAAAAAGGCCCTCTTTACTACTTCTATACCATATTCGCAAAATGAATGAATGTGGTGAATGAATGAGTGAATGAATGAATGAATGAATGAATGAGCAATGAATAAGCAACGAGGTCAATAGAAACGCGGAAAAACGACAAGAACGTTGACTGCGGAGTAGGGGACCGCGCTGTATATAGAAAAATGCAGGATTTCAGTTCCTTTAAAAAAATGTTTGATATTTTTAGTGCACATACGCAACACGTACAGCGTCCTGGTTGTCAACATTTCGGCCAAATGCTATTCCTCAATGCATCGCAGAGCCGACAAATGATGCAATACTTGCTACTCTAGACACAGTATTTACAACGAGAACAACGGCATCCTTTAAAGGGAAGCTGAAAGGTTTCCCAGAAAAAATGAGTGAAGAGCAGTACGCCGTGGTTTTCAACCCTCTGAATTCGAATATCGCATCGAAATTGAGTGAAAGAAAGCGCAAACATATTTTATTTCGACGAAAAGTGCAGCAGCAGACACGCCCAGCTCGCGCGCTTCGTTTCCGCCTGTGATTGGTTGGGCGCCTCGTGACGTCAACAATGGTGTTCGTCCGGACCGACTGCTGCCGCTACACACGAAGCACGGTGCAAAGTAGTTTGGTGGTGTTTTGCTGAGACGGCCATGGAAATTTTCGAGAGCTTGCGTTTCCCTGAGGAGTTCGGCGTTAAGCCCAACTCTACGAGAGCGATCTTGCGCGCGACGGTGACGGGCGACGGCTTCGAGCGACAAAACGGGCCGTCGCTTGAACAAATCGCTCGGTGTTGTCGCTCGATCGCTCGTTTCTAGAAATCTAGAACTCGTCGCTCGTCGCCCGGAAATGCTATGAGCGACTAGCCAATTGTGCGAAGTCGAAACTGGATGTACATAACTCAAATACTGCTGTTTGTCGCACGGAACGAGCAAACTATTGGATTTTACACGTGCAAGAATAAGAACCTAGTGCAAGACCTTCAGAAATATTTTATGCTCCTTCTTCAGTAAAATACATAAACTTAAATTGATAAAGCATGCGTCACGCTAGTTTCGGTGCGTATATTGCTGCCCTCATTCCGGGAAGTCGTCGCTCGAAGCCGTCGTTCGCGTGGAGTTCGGCTTGCAGACGACGAGTGAACGCGACAGCCATCGCCTCGCTTGTAGCGCTGTCACTCTCGCGTGCAAGATCACTTGTAAGGGGTTTATACTTGTACATACTACACGTACGTACATACTTGTACATACTACATGTACGAGCCGATTGCGAAGAGCCGGCCTCTCCAAGAAGCAAAAGATGCTGGTGCAAGCACTGCTTTCCACGCGAACGAAGGCGAAGTGTTAGCATCTCCTTGTGTTGGAAATGTTCTTTGGCGAGTATGTTTTTTGCTAAGCTGCATTCAGCGTTCCAGTGAGTACGTTTCCGGGCAAACAACTGTAGTGTTATGTTCCTGCATGCCTCGTAGAACGTAAGCGGTGATGCGATCTTCAGCATTTGTGCGCTGCCCCAAAGCTGTCGGCAATCTACACAGACGGTTTAAACGCGGGAAAAGTTTACCGGCTGTTGTAGCACGTGTAGTATAGAACCTTCATCAGCGCGCCATCCGCACGCTACTCGTAACCGGCGAATTCCGTCGGCTACGTGAGATGGTCGGTTTCTTATGTGTGCGAGAGAAGGGGAAGTGCAGCGTCTTGGCGTGAGCAGGCTTGAAACCTGCGTCAAGGGTGGGCGATAAACATGCACCTTCCGTTCAGCGTGCTAACTATTTTTTTAGGAGAACCCAAAGCACGCATTATTGATAAACTCTGGTAGTAATCGTCACGGAAGTGGTTAGAGCACAACACTTTTCTTGAGCGCTTGAAGTTGTTTCGCTTCACAGCAGCCTCCCACTTAGCTGAAAGCTTCTTGTCTTGCAGGAACTAATGGAACATCGGAACATCGTTGCGGCCGCTGGTGTTCGTGCAGGCGTAGGCTGCACAGAACGCCGGCATGATCGGCCTACAAGTTCAATTGATGCTGCGCACGTCAACTACCACTCCTATATACACACACATAAAGGAATGTAAGGTCGAGCGAAACAGATTAGGACGGCACGCACGCAGAAATAAGCCCGGTCAGGCACGGTCGCGGAGGCTGCGAAGGAGCGAAACACCAGTGTTGACGTCACTACGCCGCCGTTTCCGGTCTCCGCTCGCATCGTCAGCGTCAGCAGCAGCGCGCGGCGCTCGACGGGGGGCGGAGCTACAGCGCAATTTTAATCGACGATTGCGTCGCTCCTAAGTGAAAAATCCCCCCCAAAATTTTGCCTTCATGGTTTATAAGGTTCCCGCATCCGTATATGAGCGTCTTATTGAATTCGACAGACTCTTCAGCTTCTCTTTAAGTCTACTTTAGATGACTAAAAGTGCACTTTTCCGGTTGTAGTAATTGAGTTCTTCGTTGCAGTCATTATTTGCTTATACAGGATGTTTCCTTTTTTTTTTGAGCTGCACCAACTTTTTTTGAAGATTGTTTAGGGCAGATAACGCAATTCTAACGCTTGATCTAAATTACTCGATGAGGCGGCCATTACTTATACGAGAAATCAAAATCTTAGATTGAATAATCATCATAATTACGCTAACTTACATTTTACACTATTACCGCACATATTTAAATCTACAAATTATAATGGGTGAGTTAGCAAGGCGTATCCACTTGGAACGAATTCTCTGGACAGCACCAGTTCCGTGATATTAATTTTCAAAGTGTCGGACGAAATGCATTGGCGTTCCAGTTACTTTTTTAAGAAACCGCTGTTTTGTCCATTGAAGCACAACAGTAACGGGAACACCAATGCATTACGACGGACACTTTGAAAATTAATATCTCGAAACTGGTGCTGTCCGGAGAATTCGCTCAAAGTGGATACTCTGTGCGAACTCAGCGGCTGTAATTCGTAGATTGAAATATGTGGCGCAAATTAATTAATTCGAGATGTAATTAGCCTAACTACATTAATTATTCAATTGAACAATTTGATTTCTCGTTAGCGCAGTGTATGTCGTCTCTCGCAGTCCTTGTCCTTCGCGCTGTACGTCATTTTTTTTTTTCATGGATTACCAACTAGCCCAAGCAACCACCCTAGTCAATTTAGAGTTCCGGGCGCATCGGAAGGCGACCGTTCCGAACGGGAATTGCAGTCGCGACTTGACTAAGCAGGCCGAGAATAGATGAAAAAACGCCACAGTCGCTGAGCCCGCCAACATGGGGCCTATAGTTTCGAAGCAGGTTGGACGAATAAAATTCGCAATCAAGGAATCATTTCCAGAACAGGGAAACTTAGAGAACCAACGCCCCGGTATATAGCATCCAACTTGCTCCGAGGAAGCAGTCTGAAGTGTAAACATAACGAACCGTCATTCATTATCCGAGGATACTTTGCACAAGCAAGCATACTGACCCAAGACTAGTAACACTTCAAAATCTCGTATATACTTGCAGAAGTACCGACCTCCGCGACTTCTGGCATGGCAAGCCGCGTCAGCCGTCTTCTCGCCTAATCTACAGTGCGCCGCTGCGAGCGCGTGCTCAGAACTGCAAGGGGCACCGCGGATTACGCCGTAAATAAACAGAGTATTGCTGTAGATTAACGAAGACAAGCTTATTTGCCTCCGGGAACACTGCGCAAACTTGCGGCGCTTTCTCACTTACGGCGCCGAGGATAAATGGATGGATGGATGGATGGATGGATGTTATGAGCGTCCCCTTTGGAACGGGGCAGTGGGTTGCGCCACCAAGCTCTTGCTATTATACTGCTTAATGCCCTACTTAGGTTAAACAATAAAAAACGAAAAAAAAACACTATGGACTCCCACAAACAAATTTTCTGATCCCCTATTACGCACTGTGCTTTTGTACGTCTCTGTTTTTTGTCGTTTTCCTACTTTTCTTCCACCAATCCTCCAATCGCCTTTTATTAATCCCTATTGCGGACATGTTTACTTTTCCACTGCTCTCGCTGAACCCAAGGGCTTCAAGGAGGCCGGTGGTGCCTAAATCGGCCGCTGGGTAGACGTCTTCACATTCTAATAAAACATGCTCCATAGTTTCCCTAGCGTTACCGTAGCAAGCACATGCTTCTTCTTCCTTCTTATATCTCGCTCTATAGGTGCGTGTTCTAAGGCATGCTGATCTCGCTTCGAAAAGTAGTGAGCTTCCCTTTGAGATATCCTAAATTGTTTCTTTCCTGATTTTCTTTTTTCCTCGTAAGTAGTAACTCATGGCAGGTTTATTTTCCATTGCCGCCACCCATGACATTATTTCGGCCTCTCCGACTTTCCGCTTGACCTTTTTTATTGCTGTGTTGCCCACCCTACAGGCCGCATACTTGTTGGTAAGCTTCCTAGTTCTTTTCCTCCACTGTGAATCAATGTTTTTCCTGTACAGATACCTGAACACTCTCCCAGCCCATAACTTTCTTCCATATTCCTCAGTCGTTCTTCATACTCAATTTTACTGCGAGCTTCCCTCACTTCAAAACTAGTCCAGCCCACATCACCCTGCACAGCTTCATTTGTAGTCTTCCCGTGAGCGCCCAATACGAGGCGACCCACTGACCTTTGGTTCCCATCGAGTCCTGATTGTACCCCTGATTTCAAGCAAACGACCGCATTTCCAAAAGTAAGTCCCGAGGACCGTTTTTCACGAGCGCCCCTGGGAAGCGCTGGTTTCCCATGGGCGGACAATTCAGCGAACTTCAGCGTGAAGCAACCAAGCCAGAACACGAGTATCATATGTCCACCATTAGCAAGCGCTGATAAATCGTGTTGCACGAGGCAATGAAAGGAACATTTTACGTTTCTTTGTAAAAGTGGGAACACGCTAGAAGAATTGATTTCGAACATGAGAAACCAAAATGACGCCCGCATCCCTGCTTCGTAGAACATGAGGATTCTAAACGGTGTTTGAGGAAAATGAGGCATGGGTGATGTACCTATTGGCACGCGGGCAGAACGAAAACGCCTGTAACGTCTGTGTCAGCTCAGAATTCAAACAAATGTCCTAAGTCGCTTACGTCATTCATCTAACTGAGAATACCAGCCGTCATGAGATAGCCTAAACGGCGTATACACACCGCCTCAAGTCACCCGCGTCCGAACGTGAAAGGATGGGCTATCTTTTTTGTATTATGCTGGTCAGTGCTGTTTCGCTTAGGAAAAAAGAAAACAGGCGCAACATGTTACAAAATAAATTATTTGACTGCGAGAGTGGCTATACGAATAGATTCAGTGCATACACACCGTATAAGTACTGGGCTCTAAAAAAAAAATGTATACCACCGCAATGGTTAGTTTTGTCCCACAACGATATAATCAATTCACCAATTCTTTGTGGGCTTCCTTTATTCAACGCATCACACCGCGCCTACTTTCCTGTCAATAGCGCTTCAGTTAGCTTCAGACAGCAAAGTGCCAGACGCGTAGGAATAGATGAAGCACGCGCAAAATTGATGACAATTACCGTTACTGGACAACGTTAAGCCTCCAAGGGCGTAAAAAAAAAAATATCAGTACAACAGAGCGAGCGTCACTGAAACTGCACTGCCACCACCAAGCAGTCGTCGCGAACGAGCTTCTTTCTGTTCACTTGCTTCCAACCGATCCTCTCGGAGAGTATTCCCTTCTGCGGCGCATGCACAATAGGCCTTCTGAAGCAGTCCGCGTCCTGTTCTGGACGTATCTTGACAGGCACACTGACGTCCTTGCCCCGGTTCTGGGTGTCGACGATTCTGAGCGACACCTGCTTGGCAAACGGCCACGGTACAAGATCGTCCTCGTTTCCGGCGCACAGGGTGAACAGGAAGCACACGCTAGAAATCTTGCCCCGTTTCGTCTCGAACTTGCAGGCCAGGTTGAAGGCGTAGCCGTCCAGCGTGCCAGGTTGCTTGGTCGGTTTCACGAGCACGACTTCCGTGCCGTCGTACTTGCAAGTAACCGCAGAGCCTGCGTGAGCGAAAAAGGTGAGGTACACATAAGCTTACTGCTTGAGACGTGCCAAGCAATTTTTTAGCACCATGGAGCATAATTTCTCTACAGAGTGCGTTAAAGGGACACTAAAGCGAAACAATAAATCAGTTTAGACTTACGAAGCATTGTTTGAGAACCCTGCAGGAAGTCATTTAAAAACAATAGTTTGATAATTAGATGAGAAAATGAAGGTCCAAGTATCAGTATTTGAATTTCGCGCCGAAACCCCAGCGCCGCTACGTCAGCGTGACGTCAGGGATTCCAAAGTATGTTTTCGCATTTGGGCCGCGTTGGCTGAATAAAGCTTCCCGAAACTTGCCATGTTTAATATCTGGTTCCTTTAGAACACAATGTAGTCAATGTGTACCGCTATATCTAATTAGTAGGCCCTAAAGATGCCATCAAAATCCAAGACGTCACAGCCCCCAGGTGCGGGAACTTAAGCAGGCGCCGCCACCCGTTCTTGCGCTTTTTCTGGCTTACCAAACGTCTTATCGTGGTAAGATTGGTGCTTTTGGTGTTGGTGGAACGGTAATTTACTGATGCAGAAGAAACCACTTTTCACTTTAGTGTCCCTTTAAAGTGCCGACACGTATTTCCCTAGTTTTAGAATTTGCCACAGGTACCTCGAATGTAAACTGATGCAACTTAGCGTGAAGATAAGGAAACGTTAATTTCATAATAGGTCGAGCGCCAGCAGCGTCTCTACATTGTCGTGACAGTGAGCAAAATTTACTGGCGTCGTGCAGCAATATCAAGCAAAGTACGATGGCGTTGCTCATAAAAAAAAGGAAACAATATAGATGGCTGTGCGTATTTCTTTTAGCTGTGCCTCCCTGTGGCTTGCCGCAGCGATTGCATGAACGGAAGAGTATCGGCGTATCATGACGTCACGTACTGAAAAAATAAGTACTATACGGTAACTTACTTGTAGTGCTCTGACGCTTTGTGTTTTCAAAGGTCCTGACGGTTTGGACCTTTATTTACCACAAAAGAAATGCATTCACGCTAACATCCCCTTAACACTCTAACACAATGTCACAGAATCATTGTCTTTAGTGCGTAGCTTTAGTAACGGCGCACTATGAATGAGAACATTTACTCGCCTAGTCCCAAGTAACAACATGTTGCACGAGGCAAACTGTCCACTGGATCCGGCTGCGGCTCTGTCACGTCCAAGCTGCTCACTGAGTCGGCTTCTTGTTGGAGCACGGAAGCCTCGGTGTTCGTTCTGGAGTGTTCTGAAGGTGGTTCACTCGACCCCTCTTGCATATTTCCCGATGCTGTGGCAAAGATGCGTGCAAAGACGGCTCGACACACGTCGAATGTCAAACTGCATGCAGCTGCTCCTATAGCACCGATCGAACAAGCTGAAAAACACGTTACAACGCTGGTAACAAAATAAAAACATCACAAGCAACAACAATCGATTTAGAATGAACATTTATTTAAGTTTTTAGCATCGCGTAAATGTCCCACAGTCACCACGACAGTGCAAGCGCGAAGTTTACTGAACTCTCGATATTTGCCGGTTTTCGTGATTGCATAATATGTGAACGAGAAAACCAGTCAAAAACACAAAGGACAAGATGAGATGTTCACACCACAACGACTGGTGGTGTGAACCAGTCGTTGTGGTGTGAACATCTCATCTTGTCTTTTGTGTTTTTGACTGGTTTTCTCGTTCAAGTATGTACCAACTGGCCCAGGTTTCAACCCTTCTGCATAATATGGTATCGCATAGGCTTCCCGCTTCGATCAACTTTCTATTTGATTTCCGTCGTCAGCGAGTAATAAAAGCTAAGGTCAGCATTCGCTTGCTCTCATCTGATGAGAAAGTATTACCAATGTTTTGTCGTTATCAAGATCAGTGGTTTGTTTTGACGCTGTCGGGAATGAAAATGGCTTCGCCAAGCTGCGAAAGTGTTTTGACCATGGAGCACAAGATGGCCACAATGTTGTGCCCGCAATTTCGACACCTTCGGATGGTTTCCACCGAAGAGCGTGAGGAGGTATACGATCGCGTAAGAGAGCTTCTTGCGTCGATACCACAGGAGTACTCGTGCACACTGCAAGAACAACCTCCCGCAAAAAAGCCAGGCATGGACTTCTTCAGCGAGTGGAGCGACGCAGCCAGCAACCAGACGGCTGAACAAGACGAGCTGACCGATTACTTGGCCGCAGAATCGTCACCGTGCTCGGAATCTGAACTAGTGCAGTTTTGGAAAAGCAAGGAAGCCACGCACCCAAAACTTGCTCTTCTTGCTAAGAGGCTATTAGCCATTCCGGCCACCGGTTCAAGCAGTGAACAAAACTTCAGCGCTGCCGAATTCATAATGCAGGAGCGCCGCACTTGCCTTAACCCTTCATCAATGGACAACTTGTTGTTTTTGCGCAATAGCTTAGAATAACAATTCTGTGCGCGCGCTGCATGTGTATATATTCACGATTTTGTCATCTGGAATGCAAGAGTTCAACATTATAAGGTCATTTAAATAAACTGATTTTCCTGATATTGTTTCTTTTTGTGTCGGCGTCGCCTTATTGCAGGTCGGGCCGGGCCGGGCCGGGCGAACTCATTCTTCTTTAGCGTCGGGCCGGATCGGGCCGCCTGAGGTATAGTGTAGGGCCCGGGCCGGGCGGGGGCTCAGAATTGCGGCCCGTGCACAGCTCTACGTCAAAATGCGCAAGTTCGGTGTGCATCGGTCGAGCTGGTGCAGGATAAGGCCGGTCTGTACCACGTAGCAGACGAGCATATGAGCGCGAGCACGCACTCAAGCCCTGTCGTATACGAAGCAGTTGCTACGCATGCGCAGTATGCAGTTGGATGTAGCTTACTACGTAGCGTACATACCGCGGCCGCTGCGGGTTGCCGCAACGAATACGCTTGCTTAGCGATGGAACCCAATATGTCAAAACTGCACAAATCAAACATTGGCTACCCAAAATCACATTCTTTGGGGGTGCGAGGGCTTACCCCCTCCCAGGTCGCTCCTGCCAGCTCCCTCACAACAGACGTGGGAAGAGCTGCTCAGAACGCCGGATGAAAAAGTACCAAAAGCCCTCGTTGCCTGGGCCGAAAGGGTCGCTCCTCGTGAGGTGCCATTCTAGGACTCGGGCCTGCCAGATCATAACTGAGCAGAGTCTCAATAAAGTTGTTACCACCACCTTGCTTAGCGCACTGCGGCTCACTGGGAACAACCGCGTTTGGCTTACGTTTGGCGCGTCGTAGTTGTCAAAATAGGAAGTAGCGGCGTCTGTACGTGAACCTCCAAACTCATATTTCAACTGAGCGTTGTGGGCACGCCCCGCTCCGCCGTAGCCTTCGCAGTGCAAGATATTGTAGAAGGAGCGGAAGGTCCCCGAAGGGTGTGTTCGACTGCAAGTAATTTCGCTTCTGCTGAACGCATTGAAGCACTTTTTGTGGCAGAGTATTTTGAAAATAGCTTATTTTAACTTCAAACGTATTTCTCTACTTCTATAAAAATGTGGTGCCTTTGGATATCTCCGGTGCTGGGCGGAGTCGAATGTGCGTCATATATGTTCCGACAACCTTGTTTGAATATACATTCGCACACGCTCCATGCGGCGTCTCCGCTCCACGCGGCGCAGCGTGTCTGGTGGGGAGCGTGTCTGGTGGGGAGCACATCATCCGTTGCGGCAGTTGCAATTCGCTGTTGCCGATGCATCGCTTCAATTTTAAGCGCACTAACGCCGACATTCATCGTAATATGGGTTCTGTCCGATCTTCCTTTCCTTTTTTAAAGCTAGTTTGATAACTGGAACAACAATGGAGTTCCCGGTACATTTCAAGCGCCCATTTCTCTAAACTCACTCGGATCAGAGAGGTCCTAGCAATAGGTTAGTTCTTGTGTACTGGCCAACTTCCAAATTTTGCGATTACAACATGCACTATCACTAATTAAGAGATAAATAAATACTGCTGAAATTTATATTCTCAATTATCGCGTAAATTAAGACGTCCTCCGCTATTGCGAAGCGTGGCGTTGGTCAGGAAAAAGTTTGAATCCCACGCGCTGTGGGAATCTGTTTAGGCGAAGCTTTCGTCGGTGTTTGTTAAGAGTTCTGTTCTACATCGCCCAACATGAACGTGTTGCGCTGGATCATATACATACCCTGTATGACGACATTGGAATGACTGCGTAGGTTCGAACATGGCTGCATGACGACGTAATGATGACGACCATGGCACGACGACATTGGATCGAGTGACCGCAGTGGCGTGACGCGACGAAGGCATGATAACAATTAATGGCTTGTCGATGCTAAAATGATTAAAATGCTATGACGAAAGTGGCAGGACGATGGTGTAATGACGACGGCAGTGGAACGGCAAAGGCATTCCAAGAATGGGATAGTGACAGCGGAATCACGATACAATAAAATGACGGCGATGAACCGACCCTGATTCCACGAAGCAACGACGGAGACTGTGACGACGACGCAATGATGACAATGGCATGACAAAGAATGTTGACGACGGAATGACGTTGACACTATCACGACGGCGGCTCAAATGTGGCGGCGTGATGACGTTTTTGACAACCTAATGACATCGACTGAATTAAGATGGAATAAGGATGCCCCGTACGTGAGTCTTACCAATACTCACGTACGGGGCAGAAACCCGGAGGCTTACGAACAGGGTTCTACTTAAATTGAGGACGACGCAACGCGCTATGGAAAGAAGAATGATGGGTGCAACGTTAAGGGATAAGAAAAGAGCAGATTGGGTGAGGGAACAAACGCGAGTTAATGACATCTTAGTTGAAATCAAAAGAAATGGGCATGGGCCGGACATGTAATGAGGAGGGAAGATAACCGATGGTCATTAAGGGTTACGGACTGGATTCCAAATAATGAGACATGGCAGAACGGAAACAACAACACTTAGAAATCTGGCAATGGAACTGCAGGGGGTACAAGCGCAAGCAGGGCCTCCTACAACAATTCACATACACCAGAGGAACCCCACCAGATGTAATCATGTTGCAAGAAACAAACAGCACCCCAACGCTCAGGGGCTACACATGTCAAGAGAGCGGCCGCACCGCGACCCTCATAAGCAAACAAATAGTAGCCATAGCATACAAAGAGATAGAGGATACCCAAATAGAGCACGTAATCACGGAGATAATTCCCAAAAAGAAAAGAAAAGCCAAGAGCACCTACATCGTAAATCTATGTAGCCCACCCAGACAAACAAAGGGGAACCTTATTAGGCTCTTTGCGGAGGCGAAAAAGTTAGCGGGCCAGAATACTCTAATCACTGTGGGCGACTTTAACGCCAAAGGTCCGAGATGGGGCTATACTAACGAGGACAAAAAGGGGCGCGGCATCTGCACGGCGGCAGAGAACGTAGGGTGCGAGCTGCTAACCGACGAGAACCAACCGACCAGGCAGGGGGATAGCGTCAGTCCAGACACGAGTCCCGATCTAACCTTTGTCAGGGGCGCCAAACAAGCGGAGCGGGAAAACCTGCTCGAGAACCTTGGGAGCGACCATCACATAATAAGGATCAGCGCGGTGGCGGACAACGTCCGGAGGAAGATTGGCACGGCTTGGCTGACGGACTGGGACGCCTTTAGAGCACACTGCAAGCAGCTCGAAGGCAGCATCGTTTCGGCGGAAGAGTGGAGCCAACAACTCAGGCGAATCCAAGACCTATACACGAAGGAAGTAAACAGGACGGAACAGACGCCGGAGGTGGACAAGCGGCTCCTCAGGCTATGGGAGGCGAGACGCGGGCTCACCAAGAGGTGGAAGAGACAGAAACTCAACAGAAAGCTAAAAAAGAAAATTGCGGACATCACCAAGAAAACGGAGGAGTACGCGACGCAGCTGGCCAGACAGGGGTGGCAGCAATTTAGCAATTCGCTAAACGGCACCCTCAGTGCGGCCAGAACGTGGCAGATCCTCACGGTCCTCATGGACCCGAGCAAAAACAAATCCGAAGGCAGCAAGTCGATACAGAGGCTAGTCCACCAGTACAAAGGCACGGACGAACGACTCCTTGAGGAAGTCCGGGTCAAATGCTACGGCAAAGACCAGGTCGAGAGCTACAAGGAAGAATACCGCGGCGAAGAAAACTCTACCACGGACCGACCCATCATGAGAGAAGAAGTCGTCGAGGCGATAAGATCGGCCACCAAGAACACGGCGGCGGGGGCGGACAAAATCCGGAACTCGCTAATCAGAAATGTCGGCGACGAGGCCATCGACCAACTGACGGCCTACCTCAACAAGCTCTGACAAGAAGGAAGAGTTCCAGCGGAGTGGAAACACGCCGTCGTCGTAATGATTCAGAAGCCAGGGAAGAAACTCCAAATAGAAAATATCAGGCCGATATCCCTAACGTCGTGCCTGGGCAAGCTGTACGAGAAAGTGATCACGAAGAGAATCCAGTCGCACTTGGAAAACGAGCGATGGTACCCGGACAGCATGTACGGTTTCAGAGCCAACCTCTCAACGCAAGACGTGCTGCTCCAACTCAAGGAGGAAGTGCTCGAGACGATGCCGAAAACAGGCGAAAACGTCGTCATGGCCCACGACATAAAGGGGGCCTTCGACAACGTGAGCCACGCGGCCATCATGGAGGGCATCAACAACACCAACTACGGGAAGAGAGTGCAGGATTACGTCAGGGACTTCCTGAGCAACAGAACGGCGATGGTGGGGCTGGGCGAGCTGAGAAGCAACGTCTTCTCCACGCCGTGCAAGGGCACACCCCAAGGATCCGTCATATCGCCCGTCCTCTTCAACGTGGCAATGATTGGCCTGGCAAGAAAACTTAAGGAGATCCGAGGCATCCAGCACGCGATATACGCCGACGACGTCACGATCTGGGTCACCCAAGGATCCCTCGGAGAGAAGCAAGAAAAACTGCAGGAAGCGGCGACCTGCGTGGAAGACTACACCAGAGAAAGGGGACTGCGATGCTCCACGGAGAAGTCGGAGCTCCTCAGGGTCGGCAAGCACCCAACGCAAGCGACACTGGAGGTGACCCTCGAGGGACACAACATCCCGGAGAAGAACATGATTAGAATCCTGGGCATGTGGCTACAAGGCAGCCGGAAGTGCAGCCACACCATTAGCCTGCTGAGCAAGGCGGCGGAACAGGTGGGCCGCATGATCAATAGGGTATCCCAAAAGAGATACGGAATGAAAGAAGACACTCTCAAGCTAGTCAACAGCCTAATTGTCAGCCGAGACACGTACTCCCTGCCGTACCACGTGACGACCAAGGCAGAAAGAGAGCAAGCAGACACCATCCTCAGGAAGGCGTACAAGACGGCTCTGCGTCTACCGAGAAACACGTCGAACGAGAAGTTGCTCCAGCTGGGCATCAGCAACACCTTCAGCGAGCTCGCCGAGGCTCTGCTGGGTACGCAAACCGCGAGACTCAGAGGCACCCCTACGGGACGAGCGCTCCTGAGGAGGTTGGGTCGGGATACGAGCGGACTGACAGACAGATACGCGGACGTACCGGACCACCTCAGGAAAACCATTAATGTGGGACCACTGCCAAAAAATATGGATCCCAACCTACACGAAAACAGGCGAAAAGCTAGGGCCGAATACGTTGAGAGAACGCTAGCCCAGCTAGACAATACAGTATACACGGACGCCGCCGTATATCCACACGGAAGAGAACGCGTGGCCGCGACGGTTGTGGTTAACAAGGAAGGAAACCCGATCACGTATGCCACGGCAAAGGTCGCTGGCACAGCGGAGGCCGAGGAGATTGCCGTAGCGCTGGCGGTAGCGGAAGGTTATAGAACAGGCCGATCTCTCAACATACTGACGGACTCAAAAGAGGTGTGCAGGAACTACACGAGAGGCAGAATCAGCAAAACTGCCCTCAGAATACTCAGCGGAGCCACCTCCGCCGAGAAGGAAAAGCCCAGGCACAAACTAATCTGGATCCCGGGTCACGTAGGCATAGGGGGGAACGAAAGGGCAGACAGCCTAGCTCGAGGCGAAGCGTTCCGAGCTGGGCGGTCGAATGCCCCGGAGACCCACCTACAGGCTTGCGAGGGGGGATACGCAGAGACCCTGAACTTACATAGAGGAACTAGAATTAGATATCCGCCACCACACAAAGACCTCACAAAGGAGGAAGCGACCAGCTGGCGCAGACTACAAACAAACTCCTTCCACAACTTACACGTGCTCAATTAGATGTTGCCGACACAATACAGGGCCACCTGCCCTTGGTGCGGTGCCAAACCTACACTCTACCACATCACCTGGGAGTGCGAACGCAAGAAAGCATTCCACAAACACGAACACCCGAGTGCGGAGCAATGGGAGAGTCGGCTCACCAGCAGCGAGCTCACGGCCCAAAGGGCCCTAGTGCAGCACGCGAGCGATGCAGCACGACTCAGTGGAGCCTTGCAATAGGGGCCCACCCTTGCTGAAGAGAAGTCTCAAGTCGCCAGCGCCAAGAAGATGAAGACGACGGAGACCTCGTAACCGCGAAACTCTTGAAAGACTCAAAAGTTTTCACTCACTTACTCACTCCAAGGGAAGGGAACGTAGCAGGGGGCGGCAGAATGTTAGGTGGATGGATGAGATTAAGAAGTTTGCAGGGACAACATGGCCACCAATTAGTACATGACCGGGGTAGTTGAACTATGGGAGAGGCCTTTGCCCTGCAGTGGGCGTAGCCAGGCTGATGATGGTGAAGGATGACGATGGTATGATAACGAATAAGTGGACACAACGGCATGATGGCGATGAAATAACGGCGGCAGAGCAACGGCAACGGCACCATGAAAACCATGACGTGCGGGCACTGGAGATGCACGCCTGCGCATACGTTTATCACCTGTCGCCGCGGGCCACCTCGATTCGCACTACATCCGGTGGTCACTTACGCTATGTTCGGTACCGGCCAATTGTGCAAGACTGTCCAGCAGAGATGACAGTAGTGAGACGACAACGGGGTGACGACGAAAAATGCTTTCAGCATAACCCAGGCTATCGGCAAGAGCTATTCGGAAAGGCAACAACAGGTGTAGCTGCTGCGGGAAAAAGTAGCAGCAGCAAGAAATTCAAAGAGCTATAGGTAAAGAAACCTTGCTTTTAAAATTTTTGTTTTTAACCCACTCATTTAAGTACGCTGTCGCAGAAGCGCACTATATCTCTGTGTAGTGTACAGCAGTGCGCGCGTATTTGCTAAACCACTGTTCGCCGAGTATTAGAGAGTTTTAGCAGAGCGTTTACGGTCCGCTCCGCTCAGACCGGAATATCACGACAATTGGCACGCAGCCACTCAGCAAAACGCTACTGGGAACACTGACGCGCGTGCGCACAGCACACATAGCGGCAGCGGAACGTGGGACGCTGGCCACGTTCCGCTAGGAAACTGATTTAGCGGTGCGTCAGGGGGCGTGTAGTTGCTTTCGTAATCGTTTTACCGCCAAGCTGAGAGCACGTCAGTGGCATCTCTGGAAGACGCTCTTGTTAGATAAGCGAAATCAATGCATTCTGTGCAGCCACCGGTGCGCGTGAAACGTATGCGGAGCGGAGCGCAAGCAAACGCTCTGCTAAAACTGTCTATTATTGCAGCGGGCGAAGAAACAATCGTGAGCACTGCGCAAATCGATACTCACCTACAAGTGACGAGCTGCGACTGACCCAAACAGTGCGGTTGATCCGAGTGACACCACCAATGCTTGGAATTCACGTTCAAATACCAGGTTAAGCAACAACCAGATATGAAAGTGCGGTCAGTTTAGTTGCGTGTGAATGCTGCACGAGCGCAGCGTTGATTCTTCGTAGGAGTGTTTCCAATACATGCACGGTTGGCATCTAAACGCCGGAGCTTTGTGCGGTACGGCCCGTGCATTTGACGGCTTATCTCCAGCAATCACCCCAATGGTCACCATGGGAACAAGCGAGCATTGTCCGCGTAGCCGCCGAGATAACGCAAGACAGACAAGGATCGAGAACTGATGGAACTTGAAGGTGTCCAGCGGGGAAGATAAGGCTTTGGCAATGCGTGCTCTTCGGTAGACGCGGTTTAGATTGCTAGAGGTAAACAAGGCCAATGCCTCCGGACGGCGGTTGCATTTTCGAACTAGCAGGCCCATCTTCATCAAAGCAACAATTAGCCCTTATTCCTGGTAGACTGTGTTCCACGCCCTCAAATGTGGTTTGACGTCATGTCTGCGGTCAATTCACGCCCCCCCCCCCCCCCTCTCCTCACCCTTTCTTAATCTGATCTAAGCACCTATGAGCTGGCAATATGGTTCTTCCTGTAAATGACGTAATATGACGCTCGAATCCCTCGGCACATAAGTAGAATTTTGAAATACTCGTAACAATAGTTTAGTTCGACCAAAGTGAGAACCTGAAAAACAAATACTTATTATAATATTTAAAAAAACAATTATAATGGTATGATATTTCAAGTAGTGCAGAAAGAAAAACGTTGATTATATAAATAAGTCCCGACGTTTTCTTCTTTGTGATGTTTACCCGCCGTGGTGGCTTAGCGGCTATGGTGTTGCGGCTATGGTGGTGGTGCGGCTATGAGCGGCTATGGTGTTGCGCCGCTAAGCACGAGGCCCCGGAGTCAAATCCCGGCCGCGGCAGCCGCATTTCGATGAGGACGAAATGCAAAAACGCCTTTGTCCCGTGCATTGGGGGCCTATTAAAGATCCCCTGGCGATAAAAATTAATCCGGAGTCCCCCACTACGGCGTGCCTCACAATCAAATCGTGGTTTTGGCACGTCGAACCCCAGAATTCAGTTGTTTCTGATGCGCACATCATTTCTGTGTGGCATAGTAATGCGTGTTTTGGAATTAGGTGCATGGTCAGACTTTATCGCTCTCAGAATTCCCCTGTCCAAGTAGGCTGGATTTATTTAGCTAAAATACAGAGCTTCAGGAACCTTTTATTCGAAGCTGTCGGGCCATAATACTAACATTTTTTTGTTGTTGTTTGGTAAAAGTAGTACGTTAGTTCGTTATATCGAAATTCGATCATATAAAAATTTGACCATTTCTGCAAATACATACGGTCATCGATGAATTTTGCTAACACGGAAGGGGTGGTATGGCTTTCCGAATTATCGGACAATCGGAAAAAAGCGAATTTCAATGAGAAAAAAGATATTTGTTAAATTTGAGAGGCAGCGACCAAATATACGGTTGCATGCCGTGTCGACGATATCTTCACATCGGCGGCCTGCGACGTTTTCGCGTCCACTGTGCCGGCAGCTGCTGATGGTGACGCCCGCAGTGAGACGACGCCATCATGGAAAGCACAGCTAGGTAGAAGTGAGCGAACGCTTCGTCTGCCTCCGATTCAACGCGTCTCCGCGTAGCTCGAGATTACACCCTCCAGCGCTAAACGCGTGGGAAGACAGCGCACACAAAGCCACGGCCACCTCGGCTCGCCCAACTTTGCACCCACTGCAGATTACCTCCAGCGTAGGGCACGCGAGTCGCGTATGCCGCCTAGGTAGGACATTAGGCAGTATAATAGCAAGAGCTTGGTGGCACAACCCATCGCCTCGTTCCAAAGGAGACGCTCATAACATCCATCCATCCATCCATCGCCGCACTGACAGCCATGCATCTGGGCTAGAACATGAGATGCACGCTCACCTGCTTCGCATTTCCGCGCTTGATCACGTTACCGCGTGCTCCTCCCCCTCCCACCTCGCCCGCACTGGAACACGGCGCACATCAAACCACCATCCTTTCCCGCTCACCTTAGCACGCTTTTCCCTTACCCTACAACATACGGCGCTCGTGGAGCGATAGGGTCTTATATCGCACGTGGACTTCATACGGAACATGCCGGCGAGAGGCTAGCCTTGCTGCTACGCTGCTCGGCTTCAGCGGCCGCTCTGTCGCACGGCGCGCAATTTGAGAAGTAATTCAACCATTTGACCACATGCAACCACGGCAGTTTGCATTTAATGCCTCTGTATATACCTTCGCAGTGGCAGTGAAATTTCGTTATATTGAAATCGTGCATAAACGCACTTCGTTATATTGCGCTTCAGTATATAAAGTGTTCTACAGACAGGAAGTTACAAGAACGTAAATACTTCGTTATATCGAGAATTTTGTTATATTGAAGTTTGTAATATAATCATTGGGTTGTATTTTGGTGCACCATGTCTCTTTCTTTTTGTCAAGGTGACGTGGTGCTGTGGTGAGTGTAGTAAGTTTCGAGAACATGTGTAAAAAAGTCAGATTTTCTTTTTTTCCTTCGTTTAGTATGATAGAGCGTCTGAGCGTCGCCTACCTGCCCGACATGACTGCGGCGTGGCATTTGAAATAACCTTCCAATCTGAAGTCTCCTTATACAGTTTTTATTTAAATTCAGTTTTTGAGTAAACCAATATTTAGGCCTCATGTAAGGAGGCAGTCAATTGCTTCGTGATATTGAGGCTCGATGATTCGCGTTGAAGGTCGCATCTGGGGAATAATCAACTCTGAGGCAAAACTACTACAACTGATGTCACGAGCGAAATGATACAGCTCGACACCTAGCAATTTAAGCGATTTCATTTTCCCTGCGCATTTGGATGGATGGATGGATGGATGGATGGATGGATGGATGGATGGATGGATGGATGGATGGATGGATGGATGGATGGATGGATGGATGGATGGGTGGATGGATGTTATGAGCGTCCCCTTTGGAACGGGGCGGTGGGTTGCGCCACCAAGCTCTTGCTACTACACTGCCTAATGTCCTACCTAGGTTAAACAATAAAAAAAAAACACTATGAACTCCCACAACCAAATTTTCTGATCCCCTATTGCGAACTGTGTTTTTGTACGTCTCCGTTTTTTGTCGTTTGCCTACTTTTATTCCACCAATCCTCCAATCGCCCCTTACTAATCCCTATTGCGGACATGTTCACTTTTCCACTGCTCTCGCTGAACCCAAGAGCTTCAAGGAGGCCAGTGGTGCCTAAATCAACCGCTGGGTAGACGTCTTCACATTCTAATAAAACATGCTCCATAGTTTCCCTAGCTTTACCGCAGCAAACACATGCTTCTTCTTCCTTCTTATATCTCTTCTAAGGCATCCCGATCTCGCTTCGAAAAGTAATGAGCTTCCCTTTGAGTTATCATAAATTGTTTCTTTCCTGATTTCGTTTTTTCCTCTTAAGTAGTTACTCATGGCAGGTTACTTTTCCATTGCTGCCACCGCAGTGCAGTGCATTTGCAGTGCTGCTGCATAGGCCACCTGGCGGCTGTTACGTAAACTACGTGGACTCGTCGCTGTTGGCATAGGCATTATCCATCTTTTCGACTTTGTTTTCTGTCTTATTGTCGGCGCATCCTCTATTGTGAGTATGCGCGATATGTTGGGTCATTATCATCACCATTGTCACTTACACCTTTTGTGCCATGGACGCTGTTTTTACAAGCATGAGAACGAAGAATTACACGCAAACACCGCCATCTTGGCAAGGACAATTTGTATGCGATGCACATGAAGTTTAATCCTCGTCAACTACAGTGTCCCCCACTCAACTGCAATTTCCATCTGTTGCGTCACCAGGGTGTCTACCAAAGCAGGGTTTTGGTAGAGCTAGTTGGTATTCCATTGCAAACTTCACTTACAGCGCGTAACGAAGAGAACGTATTCGTCGTTCTTTCGGTCCCTCTGTCTATGTACGCGCTGTAAGTGATGTTTGCAGTGTCTACTAAGTTGACATTTCCAAATTCCCTGGGTTTTCTAGGTTTTCCCTGAGTGGCTTTGCGAAATTCCCTGAGTGACCCAGAACTTTGTTTTATGTCAAGATGGGCAGACGCCATGTCGCCCGATGCTGTCACTTTCTAGCAAGCATGTTAAAAAATAAAAAAAAAGACTTAATCCAGTTTGAATAGTAAGGAATGGCGTTTACTTTACTCAAAAAAAAAAAAAAAACACAAGGGAGTGGTTAGTAGCGAATAAAATATCTACGAAAAGAAATGGTAAAACCCATTGCAAATCGAGTGGAACATCAAATACGAATAAAAAGGAGATGCATACAGAAGCAAATATTTTCAAATATGAGCTTTTTCTTTCAACTGATAGCAAGCTCATTGGTATGAGGCCCGAACTTTGTCACAAGTGAGATTCTCTTGCAGCAGCATGGTAAGTCAACATCAGCTGACATACCCTCAGCCCGCGCACAACGCCTCAGTGTTGCGTTTCACTGCTTTTAAGAGTTAATTTTGGTTTGTACGAGGAACACCTGCATCTCGGCGTCAGCCAACACTGTTTTTTGATATCAAGCTCCTTCAAAGAAGCGACGGCACGCTTCCTTTCCCGTTCATTCCTCAATGCGTAGGCCCTTTGTTCTCGTCCTCCTTCCCCCCACCCTTCCCCCTGAGCAATTTGAAGCATCCTCTTGGTCAGTTGTGCAGTCGACGTCCGATTTTTCGGACTCCCTAAGGGCCGCGAAAACGTCCGGAAAATTGGGGAGTCCGAAAAAATGAATGCCTGTCTTTTGCTGCCCTCAAGGGCTCTAATCGCCACAGGCACAACCGAAAAATCTCTGAAGGCCTGCCAGTACATTTATTCGGCATATCGGTGCTCGTACTATGACAGGGGATGTCGGGTGCACGAGTGTATAATTAAGGAGTACATACTGTGTCCTGTGACAATTGAACCTTCTCACGCTTATACTTCACCGCAATACGTTCGCGTATGCTTCACAGCGTAACATTGCTGTATTGAGGCGAAGCTGACTTTTGGGAACCGACATTATGCAACGCACCGTACTTTCCGAGCTTCGAAGCCATTCACAAGGACCACAAAGGCGGATTCGGTGCCATTGCTGACAGTGGCGAATTCTTTCAATGAAAAACACGACACCCAACGACAAGAAGCTTAATAGCAAACGTCGAAGCAGCTAGGCCTAGCGTTGCCGCAGTGGTGGCTACGGGCTGCCAGCGGATCTGCGTGCGAGAGCGCCGGTTCAAGGCGGTGAGATAATCAAAACGGCAGCGGTGGCGGCCTTGATTAATGCCGTTTCGGAACTGCGCTCATGGCAAAAAGTCCGGAAAATCGGACGGCAAAGGGTTCTTGCATCCAAAATTTCAGACATGTTTTCAGAGACGTTCTATATGAGGTACGTGGTGGTGCCGCGAAGCCGTCCGAATGATCGGGCATCCGGAAACTCGGCCGCTGACTGTACACTGGCAACTCCTCCAGCCGACGACACGGCGTCAAAGACAATTCGTTGTGATTCCTCTCTATCCTGTTACTCGAGCCAGCATTACCGCGACTTTCGTTCCCTTTCAATAAAATTACAGTTAATTTTCCCTGATATAGACGCACAAATTCCCCGAGCTTTCCCCGAGCATTTGCAACTACTCAATATTCCTGAGAATTCCTGGTTTTCCCGGTTGGTATATACTCTGAAATCACCATCAGTGTGACCCGGCCATTACTTGGTTGCCAATTTTTTTTACCTCTGTCTGTACTCCATGCCCCCTCTTTCGATGCAAACATATATGTGCATTCTATATAGCCGCCCATTTCTTTCATCTATGTTCCCGAACCTTTCTTCAAAAGTAATTTTGTTACGCTGCTACCCTACCCAACCCCTGACCCCATGCACGGTCGCATTTGCAGTTTTACCGCGGGCCCTCTATGACGCTTGGCTTACCGGTACTTGTTTCAATCCAAATCGCGATGAGAAGTCCAGTTTTTAATGCAAACGTTATAGTCGTTCCCCCAGAGGCTTTCAATTGTACCGTCAGATAATTCCTTATCACATGTTCAAAATATAACCCGAAACAATTAGGTTTGCTACTCATGTGTGTACATCGTACCTCGTGTATTTATTAATGCAATTTACTTCACAAACTTTGAGTTCATTGTACTTCTGTATGCGCGCTCGGTTGTGCGCATGCATGTGCACACGAGGTGCCTGGTGTTGTCACGTGCGCATTCTGGCCGTTGCATCCGCCACACGACGCGTCTGCTGCGAACGTAACATCCATTGTGGTAAACCGTTCCCCTGACATGTGCGTGAAGTATACGCGGTGCGTTCCCACAACGTTCATTACGCACATGCTCGGGATGTCCGCAGAACGTTGAAGATGCGGCCAAATAAACGATAGTGCGAGCGACGTCCGCTGGACGAACACAACACATCCCATGGAAACCAACATGATTGCAGTGGATGCCCAAATGATGGTAAACATGGAAACATTTCTATGTTTACGATCATTTACTCAGTTTTACTAAACGCATGAAACGCAGTTGAAACTGCGCTTTTCCCGAAATGTCATTTTTTAATTCTTACAAACATTCAGTGCACTTTTGCTAGAAAAGAGCTCGCTCGGGATTTATTGCATTGAATTGCCAACAATTTTACCCGAAAATATTGAAACGCCCTTAATGTTGAGAAAAAATTACAATGCTGCACTTCTAAGTGCCGTCAAGTCTGGGCAGTGTTTTCTTTCTTGAATGTTTCCAGACCAAACCCAATTCGTTAGGTTCACTTTGAAGGCAGTATTACATAGAATATACCTGCCAATAATAGAGGATATATGCCAAATTATGCAAGTGCGCTTCCCCAGGCATATTGTTCGACCCACACATGATGGCGGACGTCGCCATAGAAGTGGAAATAAGGCAGGAATGCACGAGCTGGTGTCGCCATCTTTACCACCACCCTTCTTTCTTTTCTTTTTTTGATGCGAAAGCTTTAAATGGCCCATTGCACGAAAAGGCCGGTGGCGTCTGTAGCAGCGAAAAAAACGGCGCCTGACTTCCCTTTGGCTGCGATGCCATGTCATGAGCACACTCGTGCACTCGAGACGTTGGCTCGTGCTTGCTGGTTGAGACAGTTACACACTTACCACTATGGAGTCTGAAGCATCTACATCGTCGGCGGCCACGACCTCGGCAGTACCAAGACATGGCCATCCACGCCAGCACACCGCAGACGAAGCAAGGGAGCGGAATAGACAGATAGATAGATAAACTTTATTAAAAGAATAATCGGAAGAATGGCTAATGGTCGGGGCCTCTAGTCCAGGGCTCTACTGGCTCTTGCCATCTGCTCAGCTCTGTATCAGCTTGAGCTGGTTGTCGAGGGCCGAGTTGGACAGCAGTGCCGCCCGTTGCTCCCTCATGGTGTTCGTGTCGGGGTGTTCTATGTTTTGTAGTGTGCACTCCCACGTAATGTGGTACAGGGTTGGTGTGGCTTTGCACCACGAGCATTTGTCCCTGTAGGCTGTGCGGTGTATGCGATGTAATATGTGTGTGTAAGTGCCTGTCTGGAGCCTACACCAGGTAGCTGCATCCTCATCCTGTCTTTAGATTTCGATGGGGTGGTGGATATCGCAAGCGACTCCCTCTGTGGTAGCTCACGATGGCTGAATACTCGAGGTTGACAGGGTCCGGGTCTTCTGCAGCCGGCGTGATGAGTGCTCGGTTATGCACGAATCCTCGAGCTGCTCTGTCGGCCTGCAGGTTGCCCGCGATGCCAGTGTGGCCCGGTATCTAGATGGTGGTTTGGGTGGTGATGCCCTCAGGGTCCTCCTTGAGTATTTCAGCTAGGATTTGTGCAGCAGGTCTTCCAATTCTTACCTGTAGGAAGTTGTGGCAGGCTTGCTGGGAATCCATGAGGATTGTGAGCAGAAGAATGCAGCAAAACGAGCGACTAGGCAGGCCGCGAAATCCACCGTTGTAGTCAACTGTCCCAATACACGGCAGGCGGAACGAGCATTAACGCAAACATTACTCGCAGCGTAAAACTCGCAGGACTGCTCAGTGGCATTTAGTTGGACATTAATGCTCTTGCATTCACAAGACATAAGAAGTGTGTAGGAATCCTCGGATTTTTTTTTTACTATATCCTCGCTGTTTGGAAGTCAGCCTACCGTTTGCCTAGTGATACCATAATATATGGTGGCTAATGATGCCGTGAATGGGAGGACGGTCATTGTGTGGAGTAGTCCACATCCAAGTATTTTGTATATAATCCATTTGAATCGCACAATCGCATCTTGTTGTTAGTTTACGGAAAACAAAGGTACATGGAAACGGGAAATTCTTAAAATTTAGTGTGCGGTGACGAAAAAGAAACTTGAAAATTAAGCTAAATGGCGTCCCTTTCAGCCGGCTGCTGAAACCAAGGTGACCCATTCATAAAAACTCTAAAGAGAAATATTAAATCAGCCTATACTGGTAAAATATTATTTGAAAATCACATTTTCGTTGATTTGGTGGCAAGAGCTAGGTTTTAAAAGTAAATATGAGACCTAAACTTTGCTTGAATTTTGCATTCTTGAATATTGCGCTGAAACCAAGGTATCGGTTTGTTTTTCATGTGTCGCGTGGCGGATTTCATGGTATTTGGGTCGCTGCACGTCAGTAAAAATTCTTGAAAATTGCCAAGTTCAGGTATTTGGCTGCTTATTACAATTCAGTACTGTCTTCATATCGACAAAATATAAACTAGGCCCACGAGCAGCTAGCAGTGATAATCTATGATGTTTAGGTCAGAGCATGGTCTTACGCTGCCCGATCGCCGAGGTCAGCCTCCCGGCGAGCTGGTCCGAAAACTTGATAAGGGCGGTGCTACTCGTCTCTGGATTTTTTATCTTTTCTGCAGAGTTTCCCTACAGCCCTTCCGTTCACGTGCCACCTCCACTTTAAACGTGCATGGGGGGTCTTTATTATTTCAGAGCTTGCTGGCAGGGTAAAAGTGACGTTTTTAATATTTTGGAAGCGTACTCATTCTTCTCGTTCTCCTTAGTTTCCCTTGAAGCAGACACACAGCAGCAGCACACGCACAGTGATACATGCGAAATTCCGAGTTCAAACCAGATGTGGCTCTGAAGGGCGCCGAAAAGGCGGGTCTATGTCATTTTTTTTTTAAATCTGGATTGCATTCCATGAAACTGAATAAACACTTTCAGAGCATTCCACAAAATCTTGCGGTTGTCACGCTGCAAACCTCTAGTTCTGTTTATTCCCCCCAAAGGAATAACAAATGCGTTTTCTTTTAAATCATCATTTATTTGTATCTAACCTGACGAAAAACACTTCAAAGAAAAATGCTGTCACTTATTGCCATCAGCGTAACATTTCCAGTGAACTTTCATAATGATGCATTTAACTCTGTACAGAATTTGCAAGAATATACATGCCCAGAACTTGCGGGCCAAGAAATATGCATTACAGCAGCATTGGAGGAACCCTGCTTGTCTATATACAAACACAATGTTCAGTCAAACACTTTAGGAAGCCAAGGGCATCACTTGAATGTCCTGCATATTTTGTACCTGCATATTTTGTACTCTCCGACATACACAGGGCTAGTGAAACACTCGCTGGCACCTCTTACACATTCTGAAGAAAGAAAAAAAATCTGCACCTGTGGCTACGATCAGTAGCCTGTCACACAGCAAAAGAGGGCCGACAAGGATACAACAGTTGTGCAACTACACCAACATCAAAGGCCAAATTGTAGCAGTCACAAATAAGCCCATGACCGCAGCTTAGGTCACACAGGTACTATAACCAGCTTGCTGCTAGCCATAATCAAGGTGAGCTAGAGCTGATACTGGCTTATCACAGTCTTAACTGCAGCTTTATAGTAAATTTAAGACTACGTTCTAAAGGTAAGAAAAAATGTTAAAGTCATTAGCTAAGAACGCTTGATTTACAATGCAGAGCAGACGGTTTATTCAGCGACACCACAAAATCAACGTAAGCCAGTCTGCTTTTTCTGAAAGAGAATAGAAATAGAGATGGCCAGATTTAATCAAATCAGCAGTTTCTCTTGCTCGAATTCAGCAATTCATCTTGTTTACTACAATAATTTCCACAATTTGTAGCTGAAGAAGACGTATTGTCAAAGTTAATAATATTTGAATTAGTGCACAATTGTATGAAACTTGCATCTTTGAACGTTTTACACCTATTTCTCAGAGCCAGTTGGCTATGATTCATGATGAAAATTCAAGGCAGTAATAGACAATGACCTAAAAACACTATCCTTTCCTAAAGTATTTCTCCCTGAATTAAAAGACACAGTTTCATTCAAGGCACTACAGGTGGCAAGACAATGCACAGGTGGCATTTTACCTGCATAGAGAGTTGAAGGCTGCCGCTGCTTAACACATGCAAATTAGTGCTAAAGTGCAAGCTGCTTGGCACTAATTAATGGCATTATAGTCAGCTAAAAGCAATTGTTTATGGCGATATTATTTTCATGGCTCGCATTTTGCATGGCTCGAGTGTCACTTTGGTGGTGGAATTAATCCCAAAACCACCAAAGCGCACACACTCATCAGGCACAGCTACAGCCTATGTTGTGCATAGAGTAACACACCATTTGTAACTCTTCACCAGAGAAAAAAAAGAAACGCACTTGGCATGAGCTAACACAAGTTGCCAGACAAGTCAGTAGTGTGACATTTTAGCTGCTTCTCGTTCAAGTGAAGCTCGTTTTTGTTTTTGCCGTTTTTTTCAGCAAAGTAAAGAGCAGAAGTCGTTTTGCACTCTGTAAAACGAAAACTATGATCACTGTTTTTGAAACTGCTTAATACTGTTACTAAAGTAAAAGAGATTGCGATGCTGGCATGCTTCCTGGGAAGATTAAAGCTTCATCACATCACCAACTTGTGAGCTTCCTGAACAGATAGATATGTGTGTGGCTGCTAAATGTTCATAAGCTGTCTCACCGAGCTGTTAATTAAAGAGTTCGAAAAAACAACAACAATATAAAGCTGAGTGGCAAGGCAATATGCATAAGAACAACATACTGTTGACATCATCAAAGATTTACAACTCAAGACATAGTACCTCACAAATACACCACTGTGCAATACCTGCATGCGAGGTGCTTCAAGACAAAGACATTCAAATTAATTTGTGTGGCACGTCACTGAGTCAGTTGCTAAAGCATGCTTCACTAAAAATGATTCATGCTTATGCTAATCGATTTGGCTCAACACACAGCTTCACTCAAATGGTATTAAATTAGCCATCAATAAGAAGATCACCCTTTACAATGTAACTGAAACATTGAATTCCCACTCTACCTAGGATAACATAACCACGAAGGCTACTTGTGCCTTTTCTATCCCAATGTGAATGTTCACTTTCCCACAAAGGCTCTCAGATGATGTGTAGGCTGTCCAACCACAGTAAGGTTCATAAATCCTGCTAGCAACTTCCTGTAAAATACTCAATTCAGCAACAACATTTTGGCAAATCTTTGCTTGAGTTTCCATATGTAAAACATCCCTCAGATAAAAGGAAGCATTAAGAAACCAACACTTTTACATAAGTACAAAACCACTGCAATCAAGCCCTTGGTAAACAACAATAGTGCCACAACTTTTAATCAGGCCTTAGCCCTTCGGAACATGCCAGTGATATGACCTTCGATATCATTTATGGCTAAACCAGAAGCCATTCATTGAAACAATATGTCAGAGCTTGCACTAGAAACTAAGAAAAAAAAAAGAAGGGCATGGTGCATAACAAATAGCACAGCCAATATCTTTGTTCTTCAGTCATCATGAGTGATGAAGCACCAGTTTTCGTGACAATACCTAGAATCAAAACATTGGAAGTCCCATTGTTTCACCAAATGACAGCTGATAACAACAGCTAGTCAATAAAGAACATATACAGAGGTGGATACAAAAAAAAGCGACAAGGCTACTGGCTGCCAAGCTCAGTCATCTGAACTGGCGAGCCACAGGCACCTGGCATCACCACTGGGTCCGTGTGGATCGTAGCTGCTCCACTGACTAGCGGGACATCTTCTTGTGACCCCCTTCATATGCCAACCTGGACTGGTGAGCTGCAACGTAGAAACAAGAGAAGGCATTTGAATGGACACAAGACGGGCTATATTGTATAGCTAAACAATGTGCTGTCATCGACGACTGAAATACAAAGAAGTTAAGGCTAACTAAACTAAAATGCTTTCTTTCTTGCCTCTGATTTTATTTGAGTAATTTCAGATAGGTGTATGCCTCTACACTGTCTGGAGCTTGTACCACCTTAGTTAACAAGCTGGGTAGCAGTAGGAATGTGCATTCTTGTGTTATTACACCTTGATAAAGAACCATTATAATTTCCTGTCTGCATGTCAACTATTCAAAATACAAGGTCGGACAATTAAGTTTGTGAGCTTGCCATCATGTGGCACTGCCAGGAGGGACTCCATGCAAGCAGTATACTGAACAAAAACAGGGTACTGGGCGAATTGGAACACACTCACAATTTACAAAGCAAAAATGATATAGACATGGAAAAGTAATGACGACGTGTGGTGTTCTTCAAAAGGTTTGTTGAAAAATTGCGAGTCAGGCATCTGTAGCAAGTATGTGACGCCCCCTCGGACATAATCTTGGTTAGCCCGCCAAGCTCGGTGGCCTGCTAAAGCTCGGCAGGCAACAGTGGTCACCCGCACCACAATAAACACCGACGAGCACGGCAGCTCGCCGGTCAGTAATCTTTCAGCACCACCACGCTGAGAAGCCCTCCCTTGTTCACGACCCGGGGTGGATTGTGACACTGGCGACGAGGATGGGATCCTCGTGACTCTGGCGAAGAAGCTGGCGACGAGTACCTACGGAGCGTCGCACGCCGCCGCGAGCGGCGAAACACCGCCCCCCGTTGCTGTCGCCATGCCGCTGTACGGAAGGCTCGAGCCGTTCGAGGGAGATGGGTCCGCCTGGCAAATTTACGAGGAGCAAGTCCACGTGTTCTTCCGGGCAAACGACACACCCGAGGCCAAACAGCGGGACATTTTCCTAGCCAGCTGCGGGACCCGCGTCTTCAGCCTCTTGCTCGACCTTCTGAAGCCAGCCACGCCGCACGTTAAGACGCTGGGTGAGCTGCTTGCCATACTGCGCTCGCATTTTAACCCAGCACCGTCCACACTCATGGAGCGTTTCCGCTTCAACAACCGGAGCCGCCGGGAAGGAGAGACCCTCGGACAATTCGTTGCTGCGCTACGAGGGTTAGCGAGTGCCTGCGCCTTCGGGGACCAACTGGACTCGCTGCTCCGGGACCGTTTCGTCTGCGGAATCAACAACCCCGCCATGCAGACGCGACTCCTGGAGCTTCCCGACCCGTCGCTGGACGACGCCGTGAAGGCAGCGCTGGCAATGGAAGCTGCCGCCAAGGACGCCGGCGAGATTTCCCGTGCGACTGGCTCACCGTCGGCGGAAGCGGCGGTCAACAAGTTCGCGACAAAGGGCAGTACCTGCGGTCGCTGTGGTGGTGCCCACTCCCCTTCACAGTGCCAGTTCTCTCAAGCACAATGCTTTACGTGCGGGAAAACTGGGCACCTGGCACGTGTATGCCGAAGTGGGAGGACGAACAGCAAGCAGCAGCCGGATTCAAGCCCAGGTACAACACAAGCCCGCGGCCAGGGTAGCCGTCGCAAGGGTACGCGGCGGAGGCATGCGGCAGCAAGCTCAATTTCTTCCGCGGCCAGGCTCCACGTCGTGGCCGATGACCCGCCGATTTTCGACATGTGGCACACAGGCTTTGTACCGTCGTCTGTGCCGCCATACATGCTGACCGTCGAAATCTGCGGGCACCCCATTTCCATGGAGCTGGACACGGGGGCCAGCGTGTCTGTAATGGCCGGGAAGCTCTTCAAGCGGACTTTTCCCGGCGTGTCCGTCGAGGCTTCGGGCGTGATGCTGCGCAGCTCATCCGGGCAACTCTCCCAGGTCCAGGGTCAGGCACAGGTCAGCGTTCGTTTTGGCGACAGGGAAGCAACCCTTCCCCTTTACTTAACGAAGGGGTCGTCGCCGACGCTGCTGGGCCGAAACTGGATTCATGTACTGGGCATTCGTCTGCCAGAGTACCCGGAAGCCAGCTTGCATGCGATGCAGAGCTGCCAAATCTGCCAGGAGCATCAGCGAGCCTCGCGTAATGTGGAAAGCACCTCCTGGCCGTTTCCACAGAGGCCCTGGTCCCGCCTACATGTGGATTTTGGGGGCTGTGGCGGTGGTGGCGGAGCAGCCTCCCTGCGCTTGGAGGACCTGCAGAGCCAGCTCGAGGAACAGAGGGAGCTGGCATCGGCACGGCTGCTGGAGCTGGAGCAGCTTCAGCTTGACCACAAGGAGACCCTGAAGACGGTGAAGCGGCTGCGGATAGAGCTGCGGTCGCTGCCCAAGAGCCTGGTGGTGAGCACGGCAGAGTACAAGGGCCTGCAGAGCCAGTTCTCAGTGCTGTACAACGAGAGCCGCAACAGGCAGCTCAAGAGCGAGGTCTCCCGCAGTAAGCGCAAGCTGCGCAAGGCTCAATCAGAGAAGCTGAAGCAGAAGCTGGCTGCTGACCAAGGATGCCGTCCCGGGCCTTTGCCAGAGTCGGGAGCTCCAGTTTTCGCCAGGAACTTCCGTCCTGGCTCACCCTGGTCTGCCGGACAGGTGGTGTCTCCTGCCAGCGCCTCATCGCTGCTCGTCCGCATGCCAGATGGGGCCATGTGGCATAGACACGCCCACCATGTCAGACCTCGCCTCGGGACCTGGCCAGCACCCTCGACTGCCACTGAGTTCCAGCCCGCAGGAGGACTAGCGGCAGCACCAGTCGCTTCTAGCGGAGTACCACCTACCTCGGAGGCGGCAACCGTAGCCAGTGGTGCTGCGGCACCCGTTGGACCGGTGTCTAGCTCGGCACCACTCACGAGGCCGACCACTACGGACCCTCCGGATGGAGCGAGGCTGGCCCAGGCAGCACCCGGCGTTGCCACACCCGACCCGTCGACACCGGTGCCCAGGCGGAGTACTCGACGGCGGAGGCCACCAGACCGTTACTCGCCTGGGTAGCAGGCACCGTCGACCCAGCTAGGGTGGAGGCAGAGCCTCATAGTGTGAACTTGGACGTTTTTTTTTTTTATTTAACAAACAAACTGGGGGTGAGGGGTTGTAGCAAGTATGTGACGCCCCCTCGGACATAATCTTGGTTAGCCCGCCAAGCTCGGTGGCCTGCTAAAGCTCGGCAGGCAACAGTGGTCACCCGCACCACAATAAACACCGACGAGCACGGCAGCTCGCCGGTCAGTAATCTTTCAGCACCACCACGCTGAGAAGCCCTCCCTTGTTCACGACCCGGGGTGGATTGTGACACTGTTGCTCTAGTTAGGCATGAATTTGCTTATCTAGATAACATGCAACTACACCTTGCCCTTGGTCCCTCCCGATTTTGTTGCCTTTCTTGGCAGTGTGAAACTTATTTCCTGTATTTTTGTTAAATTTCTTGCGTGATCTTGTAGTATGTTTACTTGTGACACATTTTAATAATCCTAAGCTGAAAGACAGCCCCCTTGTCGTCCCCACTTTTCCTTGTCTCCATTCTTTTCTTTCTGTGCTGTATATAGTAAAGCTATACAAACAGCTCTGTAATATTTCATAGGCTTGGTATTTCAGTCTCTCATGGCAGTGACTAAAATGTGGCATTGAGGTGTTAACCAACAACACAACATATGACGATTTGATGATAGTGCGGTGTACTGTTGTTTGCACTTGTACACGTGTGCACTGCCAAGAAAATTTATGAACATTTTTTGTGACACTGGGCAGAGCAAGAGTAAAATATGAGAGATGCTGGCAGGTACATGGCAGGAATTCCAAGAAGCACCACAATGTATTAAACATCTAAGGGAAGGAATGAGTGACTGGTGAAGAAAGAGCACACCATGAGAGTGCACCATGCATGCATTGCCTGAACGGATCTTTTCGGCCAGGAAACAAACGATTTTGCAAGACCTTTACCAAAAGACAAAAGTTCTGAAAGGAATACATTTAGATGACATTCAGAACCTAAGGCCAATATTGCAGCAGCTCTGGAGGCAATTCCAGACGAAAAGGTCCAAGATTGTTCCCAGCAGTGGAGCAGGCACTAGGTGCCGGTTAGTAATTTCTGAAGAGGAGTGCTCTGATGGTGGCCACAGCGTTATTCAGCAGTAAGGTGCAAAGCTTATTTTCTAGGATAACCTGCAGCACTTCAAGTCATGTGCAGTGCACTCAACAAGGACGCAGCTGCCATCTCTCTGTTGTCCCTGACCTTGAAAGGGAGCTTGCCTCATGAAAGTCTCTGCTACCTCTTTTGGTGGCACAAGTGCAATTAATGCAAGGCAACATCTTAGTACTTGAGCACTACAGCCTAGCAACATTTACATGATGAATCGGAAACAAAAATTGAGTTCAATGCTAGCCTTTAAATAGTTTAAAAAAAATAACTGGAGTTCCAACGCCTTACAATGAGCAATGCCACAGAAAGGGGCTTCTTCTAAGTAGCAAAGATTAGCGAGGTGAGGCTCTGTTGTGTTTAATATGTGGCGAAATCAATCAATACAGTCATGGTTTTTCCTTTCAGTCCTAATGGCAGTGCAGGCTTCAAGAATGCAGTGACTCACCACTACCCTATTATTATGTGCTTGGTGCAATAAAAGACTACAATAAGTAAGGAATACGACAAAGATGATGATGCCACCCAGTAACGCATGTGAGTAGCCCACAAAACTGCTTTCACAGAATACTGTATAGTCAGTTGTGGATGAACCATCTACAGAACCAAATAAAGCTTTCAGCTCACAGTACTAGATTACCGACAGTTAGATTCACATATTGAAAAAAAAAAAAAAGTCCAGTCCATAATCCATAATGACATTACATGTGACACAAGAAATAAACTGGTAGAAGGGTGCACTTGTATTCTGAGGCATAACTGATTTCTGGTACTACATTACTAAATTCAAATGAAAGCTCACTTCTGCAACTAACTGAATGTCTATGCCAGTACAGCTACATATATCACTGCAACATAAGCAAAGTCATGAAACTTCAATTGTAAAGCAAATCTAGTTTTGGGCAAATCTACCAATTGGGGGACATCTTGTGAAAGAAAAGCTGGCAAGAAGTTCACCAAGTGCATACTGTAAACATGCACTACACTGAGGATGACCTCAGAGCTGAATAGAAAGTACAAGGTAGCAAATCATCAAATATTAAGTATATTACAAGGACAAGCAAACACACTAACACTACAAATAAACACAGTTGCTAACAATAATACAAGACACACGTGATCAGTAATCTTGATGCGGTAAAGGCTCTGCTATGTGTTTGCAGTGCCTAGAGTCATTCAATATTCTCAAGCGGAATGTGGTTAAGTTAGTACCATTCAAGATGCTCCTTTACATACAACACACTGTGGTGGTGCGGAATGGTGGGGTGATGAGGTTAGCGCAGTCTACAAAGCGACCGCAGCTGTGCCCTTACCCGCCATCAAAGTGGTGATATGTAATCAACAAACTCTCGTTTATTTTGCTGCTCTAAAGAAAAAAAAAATAAAATACCAACTCTCTGTAATAGAGAAACTCACCATACACTTATAATAATAATAATAATAATAATAATAATAATAATAAAAAAAAAAAACAAGTGGGGGCCTGCACCACGCACAGAATTGCAAGGGTGAGCTATCGACCAATGAAAATATTGATTTTTTTCTATTAATCAGAAATATAAAAAGGAAGTAAATAAAACAGCAGCAAACGATAACTGACAGCCAAAATTTTAAATGGTGACAACAGGGATTCGAGAACTTGAATGGGGTAAAAGAACATAATAGCAGATTCTATTCGATGAGTCTGGTGGTTGGAGAAGTTTATTCCTTTTCTGTATCAAGAATACATGTTGGTTCAGCTAATTCGGGGCAAGATAGTACATTTCCATTGTTCATTCGAACAGTGCTTCAAATCAAATCGTATAGACATATCACCATGCACCACAGTAAGCGAAAATTCTCCCAATCGACTATTATTTCGCAATACGTGAAACAGGCACAAGAACCGGACCGTGACGCGTCCACCCACCTCTAGCTGAATTTTTTTCAAACCACACAAGTTATCGCATGGCCTCCGAAATAGGGCGGCACGAAAGTGCTATGCAGCGCCATCTCGGAGGCTATTGTATTCGTGGTCTTACGCACCACCGTTATGAACGCTTATGGGTTGAGTATATCGTTGCATTCATACGTCTGAAATTAAGGTACATTTTTTTCCATCACGACGCGGAACGATATGGAAGCCTGCGAACACAGAGGCGCGGATGCGAAAGCAGGCCCTGAAGAAGCTGCAAAGTACGAAGGCAAATTTATTGATTCTTAAAAAAAAAATCAAACAAAGCAGCACAAGGATTAAGAACTAGTACTTTAATCTTCAATAAGAACGATAACGGAAAAGGCACAAAAACAACAATAACAGAACCGAAAACCAACGAGAAAAGAAACCGAAACCAAAACTCCCGACATACACGCAGCGCCATCTGCTTCCTGTTGTATGTTTTTCCGGTCTGCCTCGCAGTCGTTCGCTCGGTTCGCTCAGGAACGCGTCCCGACACTTTCGAACGCTTCGAATTTGTGCGTTGTCGACGGCCGCAAAAACAAGGGATCAGAAGACAGCGAGGGAACGCTTTCCTCCACCCGCACACCATGGGCGACGCGGAGAGCGGAGAGCTCGGTGTGCCGACGACGCAAAAGCCGTCGAAGAAGCCGCCGCGATCGACGGCGCCCGTCGTGGTGCCCAAGAACCCGTACGACGTGCAGCGCCTGAAGCTCGAGCGGCTCATGGAGCACCCCGAGCGTCCCGTCATCATCCCGGAGCCCGCCAGGCCGCGGGCGCCGCACGAGGCGCCAGAGTTCGTGCGCAACGTGATGGGCTCGAGCGCGGGCGCCGGCTCGGGGGAGTTTCACGTGTACCGTCACCTGCGTCGCAAGGAGTACGCGCGCCAGAAGTACATCGACCAACGCGCCCACGAGGACCAGCTCGACGTGGATTTCCGCGAGCGCGTCGAGCGCAACCGCCGCGAAGCCGAGGAGCGAACGGCCAAGAAACGGGCCAAGCGGCAGCGCAGGAAGCAGAAGCTCAAAGAGCGCCGGACATCGGGCAAGACATCCGCCGGCAGCGGTGGGCAGGGGGGCGAGGACGACAGTTCGTCTGAAGAAGACGAGGAGGATGACGCAACGAAAGGGTCAGAGGCAACAAGCGCCGCAAGCGAGGAGCAAGCAAGCAAGCAAAGCTCTACAGAAGACGCAACGCTCTCTACTGCTGAGCCGACGGAGAACTACGCAGCAGCGGATGTCCCCGTGTGCGACCCAGACGAGGTGACCCAGACGACGGGCAAAGAGGCTGCCGGCAGCGGTGAGCAAGCGGGCAAGACCGACAGTTCGTCTGAAAAACAGGAGGAAAGTGGCCAGACGTCGAAAGCGGCCACAACAACGACGCTTCCAAGTGCTGAGCCTACGGAAAACGCCGCAGCAGCGGATGACCCCGCGCGCGACGCCAATGACGAAGCGACAGCCGACAACGACGAGCGCGCAGTGAAAATTGAACCGGCTACCGGCGATGCCGACCAAACGGTGGACTAAGTGCGGATGTTAACAGTCGACGCATTGTAAAACCTGCACTCGGGCAGCAAATGGCCCCTTCGTCGAACCCTGTCGACCAGCAGAGACCGAAATGAAACGGCATCCCAAAGCCAAGGCTTTGGGACCACACGGGAAAACGCCCCCGCCTGACTAAAGTAATTGTGACAAACTATGGTGACTGCGTCAGACTTCCCGAAAAAGTTGTCTTCAGTGCCACACACTCTCCCGTGTAACGGTTTGCAAGTGTAAGTGGTGCGTGTGGAGTTTTTTTTTCGTTGTGTGCGTAGCAAACACACGTCTGTTAAAAAAAAACTTTTTGTTATAAAGTTGATGCAGCTGTGTGTTAGCTGCTGTTGCAACCAACCGACTCTCTTCCAATGTTCACCCACACAGTGCCCTCACATTTGGCACGCACTAGCCAACCTTCAAAAGTTTAAACTTGGTGTTGTTGCCAATAGCTTGTGTGGAACCTGTTCACGTGGTAATAGAAGAGCTTGTGCATCCAGCACGTGCATATAAGGCCAGTCTGCAGGAATGCATGACATTCGGTGCTACATTTATATTAGTGGTACAACATCTTCCGCTGTACTATGCATCATTGTGTGGCGTCAAAGTTATATGACTGGCACTCTTTGGCCACCCCTGACTCTTATGCCAAAAAAAAACAAAAAAACATGCATCATCATTATCAAGTTACGTGATAGGCACAATTTTGCAACATCCATAGCTTTCGCAAAGCCATTGTGTTGAGATGAGAGAGAACATTATTTGATTATAACCTACGCAAGGAGCCAACTTGTTGCTCATACTTGCTCCACACTCATTTCGCAGACGTGAGATGTAGTGTGAGTAAACGGGAGGCGAGTGCGGGCGAGTTTCAGAGGACGTCAGTATGAATCTGAGTGACTGTCGGTAAGTGTGAGTGGATCACTACGTATGTGAGCAAGTGCTGGTGAATGGGTGCCTGCAAGTGTGAATGGAAGTGATTATAGTATAAACCCCATGCAAGCGATCTTGCACGCGACAGCGACAAGCGACGCGATGGAGATGGCTGTCGCGTTCGCTCGTCGCCTACAAGTTGCACCCCATGCGAGCGATGACTTCGAGCGACGTCTCCCCAATGTTGCCGGTATGAGGGCAGCAATATAGGCGCCGAAACTAGCGTGACGCGTGCTTTATTACCTTAAGCTGATGTGTTTTACTGTAAAAAGCAGCATAAAATATTTATGAAAGTCTTGCAGTAGGTTCTTATCCTTGCACGTATAAAAATTCAATCGTTTGCTCGTTCCCTGCGACAATCTGAAGTACTTGAGTTATGTACATCCAGTTCCGGCTTCGCGCTATTGGCTAGTCGCTCATAGCACTTCTGGGCGACAAGACCGAGCGATCTGTTCACGTGACGGCCCGATCTGTCGCTCGAAGCCGTCGCTCGTCGCTGTCGCGCACAAAATCGCGCTCATGGGGTTTAGCCTTATAAAAGCGAGTGACTGATGTGCGAGTATGAGTGGGCACAAGCAGCAACACAAGTACACAGCCTGCGAAAATATTGGGACGTATCCACTTATTCTGCCAAGATATGGCAAGGAGCCTGTCATAGTTGTCTTTTAAAAGGGCACTAAAGAGGGAAGTCATTTAAGTAGTATTATTAAACTACGTGTCTGCAATGCCAAAAAGCCTCACTTGCCATGAGAGGATGCTTTGCAAGCAAGAAAAGAATGCAAGAACAAAAGACAGATGGCTACACTATCTTAACTGTAATGCACCAGCTCACTATGATAGTATGTTCATTTTGACTATGTCTGCTTGAGCCTAGATAATTTTAAGGCAATTTGCATTCTTAGGATACTTCACACACTTTCTGGTATATGTGTTCTAACCACTTCCCCACCAACTTGGGTCACCGGGTAGTACATGGTCTAAAGGGTAAAGCATCAGGCTGTGGTGCTGAGGACACTGGGTTCAAAACCATCATCATCATCAGCCTGGTTACGCCCACTACAGGGCAAAGGCCTCTCCCATATTTCTCCAACAACCCCGGTCATGTACTAATTGTGGCCATGCCGTCCCTGCAAACTTCTTAATCTCATCCGCCCACCTAACTTTCTGCCGTCCCCTGCTAGGCTTCCCTTCCCTTGGAATCCAGTCCGTAACCCTTAATGACCATCGGTTATCTTCCCTCCTCATTACATGTCCTGCCCATGCCCATTTCTTTTTCTTAATTTCAACTAAGATGTCATTAACTCGCGTTTGTTCCCTCACCCAATCTGCTCTTTTCTTATCCCTTAACGTTACACCTATAATTCTTCTTTCCATAGCTCGTTGCGTCGTCCTCAATTTGAGTAGAACCCTTTTCGTAAGCCTCCAGGTTTCTGCCCCGTAGGTGAGTACTGGTAAGACACAGCTATTATACACTTTTCTCTTGAGGGATAATGGCAACCTGCTGTTCATGATCTGAGAATGCCTGCCAAACGCACCCCAGCCCATTCTTATTCTGATTATTTCCGTCTCATGATCCGGATCCGCAGTCACTACCTGCCCTAAGTAGATGTATTCCCTTACGACTTCCAGTGCCTCGCTGCCTATTGTAAATTGCTGTTCTCTTCCGAGACTGTTAAACATTACTTTAGTTTTCTGCAGATTAGTTTTTAGACCCACTCTTCTGCTTTGCCTCTCCAGGTCAGTGAGCATGCATTGCAGTTGGTCCCCTGAGTTACTAAGCAAGGCAATATCATCAGCGAATCGCAAGTTACTAAGATATTCTCCATTAACTTTTATCCCCATTTCTTCCCAATCCAGGTCTCTGAATACCTCCTGTAAACAGGCTGTGAATAGCATCGGAGAGATTGTATCTCCCTGCCTGACGCCTTTCTTTATTGGGATTTTGCTGCTTTCTTTATGGAGGACTACGGTGGCTGTGGAGCCGCTATAGATATCTTTCAGTATTTTTGCATACGGCTCGTCTACACCCTGATTCCTCACCTACACCCTGATGGTTCAAAACCAACCGTTGGGCAAACTTTGAGTATGTACTGCTCTTCAATGACAATCAAAAACCTTTAACGTTTCTCCAGTGCTGTTGGAAAGTCCCAGCATGACACGTCTGAGTTTCTTAGTTTCAGCACCCAAAGCGTCCACTTTTGCTAGTGTTTTGTGATGCATCTACTGGCATTTTTAATGTAAAATTTTACACACACACTGTTCCACATCTATGATATCTGAAATAGGCTTCTTATGCGAACCAAAACTTTGTTGCAGTTGGCCTGTAACGACTTAACAGAATGTGTTGTGCTGCACAATTTTTCTGCAGTAAAGAAAATGATAAAAAATTAGGTTAGAAGAAACTGATTTGCACTGAGAGGCGTCCAGTTAAGAGTAAAAAGTGCAAATGGTAAATTAATGTGACTAGTATTAATATACATGTCTACTCAAAATTTGAGAAATAATGAGAACTGTTGAAGTATTCATGGTAACAGCAGCACAAGACCAGAGAAATGCGCAGGGCAGCTATCTTCTTGTGCTGCTTTTGCCATAAAGATAAACCAACTCGCCCAGTTTTACACCTTGTTGAAGTACGAAGTAGATGATGGAGAGATTAAATTTAAGTGAAGTGATTATGACTAAGAAAAAATGATTAGCAAAAAATGGCTTATGAGAAAACAACATTAAGATAAAGAATAGGATGGCTCAGTTCTCTCGGATGCAAGATTGCAAAAGTTAAGCACTGCTGTTTGTATTCCTTATGATTAGGATAACGAATAGCAAGCATTCTTTGAAACATTTATGCATGTTTGTTGCAGTTGAGATGTGTGAAGTGTGCGATACAGTGCTGTGGTAGGAGAAGAAAAGAAGGACAAAGTGCACGCGTGGAGTGTCAAGCACGAGAATGTGCAGCGGAAGAAGTTAAAACAGAAGGAAAGTGACCCAGTCGGGAAAGTCCACAGAGTTCCCAGGGGCCAATAAGGCAAAGACAAATCAGACAGAGTGGCAGAAAGGCAAGGCACGCTGGCAGAAGAGGGTGAGAGTTCCAGGAAACAATGCAAGGGTGAAGAGCGGCCACCGGACTGAGAGTTGAAGACAAGCCATTGGTTTCCAGACCTGAGCCTACAGGACTTCACCCAACCGGGAAGTCCAGCCAACCCTTTCCCAGGTATCACTATTGTACCCGATAACAGATTGCTACCCGAGTCCGGCAAACTTCTGCGGCCGCAGGCAGAGTGCGAGTAGTCGGGCTACGGACCCGAGTTTGCACCCGGATGCCTGGCCAAAACGCCGCCTCTATCTGCCGTGCCACCAAAGCGCCTGCGTCCCCTCTCCAAGCCAGAGCAGCCACACTCTGGTCACTGGCTCATCGGTCAACTACATCGACACTGTGGTGAGACCAACGTCACTTCTTTCGCCACCTCGTCTCCACCCCTACGCATCAAACTGTTGCACGCGCTCACACTCATAGTCTGCCCCTAACTCAAGTGCCGTTGGTATTATCATAGCCTTGAGTGTATGTTATTTCTTGCTGTGAATATTTCGTTGAGTGTTTATTTTATGTGTTTCTCTCCACACTAGTTGCATTAAAAGTTTTGTTTGCGTTTTGCAAGAAACTGCTTTGTCCTAATTCAGTTCTTGGAGGCTCCGCCTCAGGGAATCATCTGGCACAATACAGACACAAAAGAACCTGCATCACACAGTGTATTAAACAAGTGGATGAGACATGACTATATTTTCTGTTTCTAGGAGAACAACAGTTTGCCTGCAGAGTATGAAGTCTAAAATAAGACTTGTTGTTGGGCGAGTTGGTTATGGTCGACATAAGGCATTTCAGCACAATCAAGGAAACAAAATGACCGAGAAGGAGGAGAAGAAGACAAGGGACAGGGCCAGCACAATTTAAAGTCTAAGTTCTTCGAAATTGTGACTCAGCAGATTCAATTGTTCAGCAGCAGCTCTGAGAAAGTTGTCAGCTGCATTTGTACAACATCCCCGATACCCTAACATTCATTGGCTGTCACATTTTGCCAGTGTATTGTTAGCAGTGGAAGAAACATTCCAGCATATATACTGTGTGCTGGTGCAGGTAAAACCGAATTAATTTCGTGCAGACGATTCCTTGCAGCACTTTCAATTTTTATCGTACTGAAGGCATTTGCAGGCCTTACACATCGAGCAAGAACAGGTGCTTATGTTGGTGGTATCTTTCTTTTTAAAGCTTGGCCTTTGTGTGCGCTAACACCAAACTTCCTATTGCGGTGACAGGCGACACTTGGTATCTCCGGGAGCATCTTTCTAAGGTGTTGATTTCTTGATAGTTATTAAACAGCATTTCTGTCGAATATTATTTATACTTGGCAGAGCATTGGAGTTTATTATAAAGGCTAGTGGCTGTATTGAGTATGAGTTCCAGCTAATTCCAACCTCCTTTCTAATTTAGGTACATCCTTACAGGCTTGATTTAGGGTGTTTTGTAAATATTTGTCCCGAGATATTAAAGCTTCAGTAGTTCTTTCAGTTTCAGTAGAGTAGCGCTGCCTCAGAAAGCAGTGGCTACAGTGTGGGTTACGGTGTACTACTAGGTGACCATAAAGCAGCACTGAGATGAAACAAGTTAAGCAAAACCAGTAGCATGATATAAAATAAGAGGACTGAATTAGGCAGCAAGCAAAAGACGTGCTTTGCCACAGCAGGTTGATAGAATGCCGCTGTGAATGTTTCATGTAATCTGCATTGCAAAAGATAGAATTGCAACCTGTATTGTGAAATACAGAGTGAGTGCCATACCTCTGTCACACAGAAACAAATGTCACTTCTGTCAAGCAACATTAACCCTTTGAGGTTCGAATTTTTTTTAAAAGAACTTTCCCAGATAGTCAAATTACTTTATTCCAGGTTTTGAATGTACTCTACAAAATGAGTAAAGTAGGGAATAACTTGTAAAAAAAAATCAGGAGCAGTATTTTGGTGTCAGCATCACTCACAACTGAAAAAGGTTCAATAGTATTTCAGAGTGTGGTATTCCTTGAAACATGGGTCCATACACACTGCCTTATCACAGTCTGTACACATAAAATGCGTGTGGACGAGTTGTGTTGGCACACACATAACATCTTCTCTGAGTGCGGCTGCCTTGGGCAGAGGTCTGAGGCACCCTCTCTGGGAAGTGGCGCGCCGTCAGTCGCAGCGGATTGTCTCTGGTTCGTCTTCTGCGCCTTGGTCGTTGGATCTGGGTCTGGTACTGCTCCAATATTTGGGTCGTAACTCTCTTTCTAAACACAGCAAGCTTAGCCGGGGTGCCAGTTCTCTCGCGGTAGAGAATAAATGTGTTCAGCAGTGACATGTCAAGCAGGTGAAAAAAGAACTTCTTGTTCCATTTCAGAGTTTTCTGATGCTTTCACTGAAGCTCAGCTGCATGTCTACCCTGTCGATGAGTCCTATTTTTTTCGTGTATTCAAGCACACATGCAGGCTTTTTCTTTTTTTTCTCCAGTCGCTCTGTCCACCTTATCCGATCTTGCGTCTGGGGTCCATGCACTGATGTCAATAGTGACTTCGCGCTTGTCGCACCATTTCAAGGCAAACAGAGTGTTTGTGTGGAAACTTTCTATTTCACCCTTCATTTTCTTTTTGAAAGAGGGTAGGCCCTTCCTGTTGATTTGCACAGTTCCACATGCGTTTGTTCTGTTGCTCTTCAGAAATTCATGTAGCACTGGGCTTGTGAACCAACTGTCCACAAACAGAGAGTGCCCTTTTTCAAGAAATTCTGCCAGAAGGTCAGCAACAACAGAGCCTGCATAACCAAGGTCCTTTCTTTGGGCCAGGCTAACTGTAGCTCCTGTATAAACTAGAAACCTCAGTACATACCCAGCTTTCACATCACACATAATGAACATCTTCACTCCGAACCGGTGTCTTTTGGACGGTATGCACTGTTGGAATGAAATGTGGCCTCTCCAAGGCATCAGACATTCATCAATACATAAATCCGATGGCCCTTAGGTGATTGGATTTCTCCGTTACGAAACTGGAGTGCCGGACGCGCAGCAGAAGAACAAAGCGGTTCACGGAAAAAATCTCCCAAAAACGTAGGGTCACCAGCATCAGGTCCACCAACCAATAGTCCCACAGGGTGTTCTTCCGCACTATGTCCATAAGTAGCACTATTTCTAAGAAGCAGTAAAGCTCCAGGAGGTCCACAGCCGCCCAGGTTCTGAGCTGCAATGCGCTGGAGTGACATATGCCAGCTTTTTCATTACCGTACTTGTTTGTTTCCGTGACGATGAGCGACAAAAGTTCTGCATTGAAAAACAGTTTGAAATAATCCAATTCGCTTGCTTCTGGCGGGAGCAGAGAGGCCGCAACCTGCCCTGATTGCGAGTCGTCAAAGGTGAAAAGAGGTAGCGAAAAATCACCAGTGTCCCACTGGGTGACATCGCGCCTTGCCCGCTTTCGAGATGCTGCGGCTGCGCTGTGGTCGGAGGTTGAACTAGTTGAATGCAGTTCGTCGTCCGACGATGAGCTGTCCTCTCCTGAAAGCAAAAAAAAAAAAAAATAAAGTGTCTTCTGATTCAGACTCGGTGAATGGAGCAAAATCGGAGTCCGAAGAGTCATCGCTGTCGGCGTCAAGAGAACGGGCAGTGCGTTCGGCCATATTGCTGCTTTGCTGTGCATCTGAAGAATTTGAAGGAAACTCAGTAAAGAAGGAGAGCAAGAATACTTCGTTGGCGTCGGTGATAAACAAGCTAAGTATGGCGCCAACAAAGATAGAAATCAATTTCCATCACCCCTGCAAGGGAGTGCCGATAAACATAAAAATCAAGTTTCGTGCGCCTCCGTAGCAATCACGCGGCGAAAGTGAAACCACGAAAGGGCATTACCACACATCGCGCGACACGCTGAAGCTATAGATCAGTTCTGTTTATCTCCACAAGGAGGTAGCAGAATCAAATTTCAAACGCTTCGTCTAAGCCCTAGGAGGTGACAGCAGCTCCCAGTGAGCATGCATCATCATTACAGCGCGAAACTTCAAATGGAGGTTTGAAAACCTTATTCGTATGGCAAAGACCTTGTGGGACAGAAAACTGCTACCGTCCATATACGGCAAAACCCCTCAAAGGGTTAAATACATCTTCTGTTTACTGCCACACAGAGATATCTATAATGCCATTTTTATGATATACTAAATTCAGAACCACCTATTCACTGCCACATGAAGATATCTGACTTCTGGGAGTGAAATTGAACATGTTGCAGAATCTAATGAGTGTTCTACACTAAAGGGCTCTAGAAAACAAATACCATAACAACAAGTACCACAGTGCATAAACAAATGCCATCCAACTATTAGGTGGCCTTTTATGTTTAGAATACAAAGCTACCATGTGTTTTGCCTGGTTAGTGACACAAAGCATCTCTACATGTCCATGCTCCACCAGGCCAGCAATACAGCTTGTCAACAAGTTGTACTCATGCCTGCTTTGAGTCCTGCCTGGTCTTGTTAAAGGTGTGACGTAGCAGGATGGACACGACGTCAAATGACGGTGACCGAGTGCCACCAGTGCCACAGCGGCGGCCTTTATAGCATTGCTGCGAGATATCAAGTGGCAGTTTGCAACCCAGTCCGGCAGCTGCCGGCTGGGCCCCTGTCAGGAATTAAACTTGTCCAGTCTTCAGCCTTTGCCTCATTACAAAAATGCCCCTCACCGGGTTTGACCCTTTTAAACAAACAAGCACAGCATACACACGATGTGCTGATGATCGTGTCTGCAAGGTATTACAGTGCTACGCACCACACACAGCTGAAATTTTAAGCTAAATGCTGTGTATCTTCGCTCTAGTGGAAGCTCACTCTCAGCCACAGTCAAGGTCACACGCACAAATGCCTCCTCGCAGTGAGTGTTTAGTCACTCACTATGACTTATCATCCAATGTGGAAGGCGTAGTGTCGCAAAAAGAAGAGAAGGAAAAAAAAAAGGAGGCAGGAAAAGAACACCGCTTGGGAACACTATTAGAGACATTGGGAGAGAATGTCTCCATTGGCAATGACGCTCGCCTCATGGTGGCAGTGTAACAGAACAGTGAATTTCTTATATCTGTTTGATTCAAATATGTGTACTGCCCCATCATTCCCATGCTATGGAAAACATGATCTTAGGGCGCTAAAAAGATAGACACACACAAGGGAGAGACACACTGATTTATTAAAATAGAAGACGGAGCATGGTGCAATTCCTGTGCATGTGCAACTCAAAAGATGTCGTATTTACTCGAATATAGGCCGGCCCCGATTCTAAGCCGACCCCCGAATATCTGAAGCAAGAAAAAGAAACTGTACCTAAAATGAAAACCACATTTATTGAATATGAGCATGTCAAGCTCATTCTGCATCATCATCGCTTTTGTAGTCCGATGAATGCCATCCTCGTTGCGGCACACGTAAAAAGCATCTCCGGTTGCACCCTCCAATGACTGACACTTTTCTCATCGATGCCAAAGTCCTGCCCGGCTTGAACATTTGACGATGCCTCTGCGGCTAGTAAACTTTCACTTGAAAGCAGTACTATAGTGACATTGCTTGTTTGGTGCCATACAATAATGTCACACCGCATGCCGAACGACACAGGCACACAGGTCAAAATAGAGACTTCGCTCACGTACTTCAGTTGGCTACTGGTGCACCTAGTAGTGGCTGTGATACAGACTTGTTTAGATGGTGCTAGCTAGGCACCATACTTATCAATTTCAATTAAAAACTGGCGTGTCTTTTTTAAATCTTCGAATCTAAGATGACCCTGGAGTTTGGTATATGATTGTTTGAAAAAAAGTTATCGGCCTAGATTCAAGTAAATACGGTATGATGTGACATTAAAGGATTATCTCTGCAGCTACATCTGTGCTTCAAACAAGCACTTCTCAGAAGCATACAATGTGACTGAGGTACCATTCACACACGTGGTACCTTTCTTTTTGATTTAGCGTAGATCAAAGAGTTCACGAGCAGTTTTATTGCCACTCTTACCCCGTATGGCAAAGTGCATAAAATATGGCTCACATGCACAGGCATTGCAATGTGCGCTAAGACGTGCACCATCCAATTTGTTTGTTAAAATGCTCCCACCTGAGAGGAATCTGGTAGACTACCTCAACAGCACAGCGCACAAAATGCTTAGCATGCTTCTTCATGCACCCTTGTATCTCAGTACTCATGACATGACGACATGCCTGGGCAAGTTTGTTGGAGGCGGAAAAAAAAACCCAAAAATATGGACACCGTACCTAGCCGATACCTTCTTAAGTTGTGGCTAATTTTATGCATGTATGGAACAAACTCAGGTCTACCACGTCTATTCTGGTAATGTCAGACTTGGAACTCAACAAGGTCCTTTTATACCGTACAGTGAACAGATTCGGCTATGGCGTGGCAGAATCTGTTCACTGGCCAAATCTGGCCAAAGTTTAGTGCGCTGATGTAAAAAACTTGCCTGCATTGTATGAACATGGTTTACGCAGTGCTGACCCAAGGCATAGAGAGGCAATACTGTGTTTCACAACCTTTGAGTGGGCCAAGTTGTACGGGAGGAGTCCTTTCTTAATGCGCCGATTGTAAGCAAAGCAAGCATGACGAGGTAAAAACGTTAGGTTGATGTGCAAAAACTGTAATGTCTTAGCAATAGGCACTTCAAAGTTAAAAGACAGTCCCTGTTCACATCGCTTGAAATCGGCTAAAACTAAATTGACGGCCTCCTGAAACGCCACACTGGGGAGTCGCATCCTAAAGGAATGAAAAAAATCATCAACATACCTAAACACTTTAAAAAAGGAGAGGTGAACTGTGCGCATCTTAGCATGCATTACAATGCCCTTGCACGTGTGAGCGATACTGTACGCTCGTTACCATACTGGGTAGGAGCAGCAATAAAACTGCTCGTGAACTCTTGGAGACATGCTACATCAAAAGGAAAGGTACCACATGTGCGAGTAATACCTGAGTCACGTTGTATGCTTCTGAGATGCACTTGTTTGAAGCGCAGATGTAATGGCAGAGATGATCCTTCAACGTCACGTCGTTTCTCTCGAGTTGTGCGCGTGCAGTAACTGCACCATGCCCCATCTTCTATTCCAATAAATCAGTTGGTAGTTGGTGCTCTGTGTGTCTCTCCCTTGTGTGTGTCATTTTAGCGCCCTAAAATCATGTTTTATAAATCGCACCAACTTGCCCAAAAAGAAGTTCTATTCCCATGCTAGCTGAGCCACGCTTGCAGCTCGCACAGACACTAGCACCAAAGTTCCCTCTAGTAATATTGTAGGAAACTTTATGTTGCATGCGTCGAAGAATGAATTAGCAAAGTGGTTAGTCCAGGTGTGGGCTACCATCCTGTTTTTAGTGTTGAGAAATTCTGAATATCAAGCACGCTATGGACCATACGGAGGACAACATGTGGTTCTTCACAGACAGCGATAAAGTGTTTCTTGGGCATGACGACGATAGACATTAGGTAAACAAGTTCACTGGTTTTGTCTTTTTCTTATTGCCAGAATCACAGGCATGCTACGTTTTACTTGCTAAAGAATTGGGTGCACATTAAATTTGCAATTTGTTCAGGAGCTCTAATGTCATTTCTGCGTTAGTTTTGTACTCTGAAACCATAAAAGGCGGGAGAGCGCATGATTCGAAGATGCGTTCGAATCGGGCAAGTACGGCCAAATGAATCAGCGGTGTGCTTCTGCATTTTTTCTGCCTCTTGTTTAATTCGACCCACCAGATAATTCAATCAATTTCGTTGGTCCCATTAACGGAAACCGACTGTATAAAAGTCACCTAAAATTTTCACATTACACTTTCCGACACCTACTTAAGAATCGCTGTGCACGTACAGCCTGACCTTTCTTTATGTTTTTTATTCTTTAATATAATTGTTATCGCTATCTTACGCAAATTACATTAATCTTAGCTGTGTAGCACTAGGTGGAACCTGATGCCACTTAATGCATCAAATGTAATGGACTACATGATATGTTACATTTTCATGAGTGATAGGGGTCTCACTGAGCGTAAGAATGCACTAGCTAGTGCTGTCAGTGCTTTACACATTGGTCAGCAACCTGCATCTCTTCTAGTTGATGGGAAGTTATCTGAACTGGGAAGTTACACTCACGTTTGTAGAACTCGGCAATTGGAGTGATGCCTTGTGGCAGGAGGGCATGAACACGGGACAGCACCGTAGCACCTTCGCTGAGACGTGCGTCAGCATTCCACAGTTGCACTATGTCATCCTTCTCTCTCACGCACACAGACACCCCACATATGTCATCTCCTGCACAGACAGACCAGAGCACGCAAGACTTAGAAAAAGCAAGGCTTTTGGTTTGCATCTTTTTCATTGCACATATTGTCACTGTTCATTGTGTCACACTGTCTCTGCTTCCCCCACTTCTTTCAAGTCAGATTCAACAAGCTCATTCAAACTCAACCTTGTAAGGTTTAGCAACTCTGGCAACCTCACTTTTGAGCTCACAAAATTTTAAGAAGCAATAAAATTCTGCTGTTTCACCTGACAAAACCCAAAACCACAACCCAATTTTAAGACACACTGTAGTGAAGGATTCTGGATGAATTTTTACCAACTGCATTTCTTTGATGTGCATCTAAATATAAGTGCATGAGCTTTCTTCCATTTTGCCCCCATGAAAATGTGGCCGGTGCAAATGGAACCAAACCCGGTACATCAGGCTCCGCAGTGCAATACCATAGCCACTGGGCTACAGTGGCAGGTACCTTGACCTCATTTCAACTTCAAAGGAGATCATAGCAGTGGTGTTTGCATAGTGCACGAAAGGAGGAAAGGAAGGTCAGAGACGAGCAAGGAGAGCTACTAACTGATCTTTAATTGCAGACGAGCATGATATACATATGCGCGGCAAACAGGAAAACACAGAAAAGGGGGATATGCAGAGCCAGCACATCACTGATAAGTCAGATCACTTCACGTGCCCACGATTGCCCGGCACATGGCCAAGTAATCTCGCTCAGATCATGACAGAGCAATGGAAGGGGTGCTTACGCAGTGGTCACCTAGATTGTGAATGTACTCTGCTTCTATTATTTCTTGGATTAATGGCGACCTATGCCTTGCCAATACCACGCACTGATGAAGGAGAGGGGTGCACTTTCAATCCCGGCAATGAATGCCAAGATGCCCCTGCACCGTATTGCACACATTGTTCCTGCGCTCGAGCAAGCGGTCATTGAGGCATCTGCCAGTTTAGCCGACATAAGTCTTACCGCACTTCAGTGGGATCAAGTAAATGACCCCTTCTACGCACGGGATGAAACCTGTCTTGTTCTTGATGGAGCATGAAGAAAAGCTGTGTGGCGCATTGACTCGCTTCCATAGCTTCTGTAGTTTTTCTGGAGCCGAGAAAACCACACAAAGTCTAGCCCTGGCCAATCTTCTGTAACCTGTGCAAAATGCTGTGCACATACGGCAAAACGACAGGCCAGGTCTTTTCAGAGATGTCCCGCTTCTCGGGCCTATGTCCTGGTTGCACGACCTTGAGCAACTTTTCAGCCACTGAAGAAAGCAAGTGCACTGAATAATTGGCTTCTACCAGGCACATCGCCTGTTGAGAGAAACTACTTAGCGTTGTGTGGGGGCAAGATTTCTTGAGGGCGTTGGCAAGCCAAAGGTTAGTGATGCTCCTCTTAACTAACTTTGAGTGGGCTGAGCTGAAAGGCAAAAATGGTTTACTGCTTCTTGGTTCATACATCCAGCAAACATGTGTAGGCGCGAATAAAAGCTTCAAATCAAGAAATCGTAGGGTGTTTGAGTCGGGTAATTCAAACGTGAGACGTGAGAACAAGCGGCTTCAGGTACTCACGGAAGATAGCCACAGTATCTGAGGATATCTTCTGGAAACAATCACTGTTAAATTTTACAAGTACTAAATAATCATCAACACAGAGGCAAACTTTGAGTGTTACTGAGTCAGTAAGCTTGTGGACCAAGGCACGATCGTAATAGGGAAGAAAAATGTCACTGAGAATAGGCGCCAAGCAGGATCCGATACATACACCACTTTTTTGTATGTGGTTGTTGTCATTCCATGACACAAAGGTGGCCTTCAAATAAGAACAGCAATTCCAGCAAAGCTGCTTTGTGAATACCCGTGCATGTTGGGAAAGCAGAAGACGTGATTGTGTCCCTACATTCTTCTACACACAAGGGTAGCTGGTCATGCAGCAGAGAGTAATATAAATCTTTAATGTCAATAGACCCTTTCCTATTTTCGTGCGCTATGCAAACACTGCCGTTATGAACCATGACCAACTCGCCCAAGCCTCTACCCTAATACGCTTCGAAGGAGAGCTGACAAATATTTCTGAAGTTGTTGAAGCTCTACTACAGCCGAATCCACTTATAACGATACTGGTTTTAACATTATATCGGTTATAACAATGAGAAGGTGCTGCACTGTGAACTTTTGTCTGTTTTCCATGGTAAAATAGCCTGCTTACTACAATGCCCTAATGCTGCGTTATCGGTTATAACGATGCAGTCTGGCTGCTGGGTGTCTGAGCCAAAAGGTGGTGAAAAGCGAAATCGTTGAAAAGAAAGAAAAAAGAAAACGAGAAAGTCGAGTCGCTGCACGAGGGCTGCTGCTCCAACAGCCGCCGCACGCCTCTCCACCTATCACCCTTCCACCCCTCCAAACACAAATGGGCTGCGCCCCATAGCTCTGCGGCACCCCACCCTCCGAAACACGAATGGATCGCACCAACTATGCTGCTCCCAGATTGCATGTATGTTGCTCGCTGGCTCCTCATTCGGTACAGTTCTGCAAACAGCTTAATCACTTGTGTTTGTCTTTGTTGGTTGCGTCGAAATAGTTCCTGGCCACGTGGTTCCTCAGCCTCGTTTGACTTTCCGCCGAAATGGAAGATGGCGGATCCGCCCGTTCATCATCGGCAATGCATGATATTGCCAGTAAGAAGAAAGCGCTGGAAAGAAAGATTTGGAAACTATCTATTTTATATGTGCTTCTAACCGAAGAGGCGATCGTCATGAACATGCTTGCGTCAGATAGCAAAGGCGACGACGGCAGCGATGATGTCCAGGCTGCCTCAACGTTGTCCTCACAGGAGGGCCTGCAGATGATTTAGTCTCTCCAGGAATTCATTTTTGCGAGGAACTTTCTGCTGCACTACGTGGAGCACTTGGATGCCTTGGAGAAGGATGTCAGCAAGCTTCACGTAAAGCATGCAACGCTGACGGACACGGGGTTTTTCTCGTGTAAGCCAGTGAGAAGTACGTGTCGAGATGCTTGTGGCGATCTTGCCTTTTCTTCTGGATTTCTCATTTCTTCTGGATTTCTCAAGCTGACAGGCTGCCGCAGCAGCTGCCTCACAATTTTTTAAAGGAGTACTGACACAAAAATTTTCAATATTGTTTTTTCCGCTGCAATAAGTAGCTATTGACCAAGTAATAACAGCATGAAACATCATTTGCTTCATACTGTGACAGGTAATTATTTGGAGTCTTGTTTGTAGCGACCAGTCCAAGTTTCGGTTTCAGAGGCAACGATACGGGCCAAAGAAGGAATGTAAACACAGTTGGGCACGTGACCGGGCAAAACTGTAATTGCACAAAACGCACACCTTCAATCTTGATCGAAGCTGCCTGCCGGCATCCACGCATTTCTATGGGCCTAAAATTTCATTGTTTTCAATCCAGAAATTTGCCTTCGCTGGATAATTCGAACTTGACCAGTCAGCCCAAGCAAAAACCATAGTTCGCAATGTCTGCTTAGGCTATTTATCCTATTTTAATGCGTGCCTTCCTATTTTTTTTTCAAGAAAATTATGTTGAAAATTGCCTGTGCCGTGCCATAGGACATGAAACTAAAAACCACCTTTGTGGCCTTTGTATGCTGTACTGCATAACAGCAGTGTACGGTGGCAAAGCTGACTTTAGGAAACCCGTCATCTTGCAACACTTGGCCGTTTTTCTTGCTAAAATATCAGGTGCGCATTGAATTCTTACTTTGTTTAGGAGCTTTAATGTTATTTCTATGTTAATTTTCTACTTTGGACACCTAGAATGTCGGCGCGCATTAGATTTGGGGCCTGTTAGACTCAGGCAAATACTGCCAAATGAATCACCAGTGCTTTTAGAATTTTTTAAACCAAAGCTTTCTTTGCCTCTTCCTCAGACTTACTTCTGGTGCTTTTTGGCCATACCTGGCTCTCGCACCATTAAACATCAAACATTTATTCATTCCTTAGACTATTCCACTGCTGCTGCTGTGGCTGCTTCTGCGGTTGTCTTGCACACGGCATCCAGAGGTGGTTCAGAGCGCGTACAGTGTACCTCACGGGGACTGCGAAAATGTCCGAACAAACAGGTGTCCGAAAAAGCAGATTAAGAAAAAAAAAATTCCTTTATTTCCAGGCACTTATTCGGGCTCGGCAGTAGGCTTGAAGAAATCGCAAATGAACCGTTACACGCTGTTCCGTTTGCGGGCGATCAGATAAGCCTATCGGTGGCTGAAAACACAGTCACTGCTTGTACATGTTCCGCATGCGACGGCAGCCTAGCACCTGGTGCGTCATCTTCCGACTCGGAGTCATCGTCCGGCGGTGCAGTAGAAACCTGAGGAATGATCTCACCGTCGTCGAGTTCTGCGCATGTCAGTACAGCAGTGTCAGCACCTGTGAAACTGTCAAATGAGACGGTGTCCGAAATCGCAATGCAACCACTACGCAGGTCTCGGCGGAACGTTTTCGGTGTCAGTAGGGAGCACATCTTATCAAAGTTTTGGGAGCGATGCAAAGGGGGAAGGCAGCTGGGGAGGATCAGGTAACAGCAGATTTGTTGACGGATGGTGGGCAGATTGTTCTAGAAAAACTGGCCACCCTGTATATGCAATGCCTCATGACCTCGAGCATACCGGAATCTTGAAAGAACGCTAACATAATCCTAATCCATAAGAAAGAGGACGTCAAAGACTTGAAAAATTATAGACCGATCAGCTTACTGTCCATTGCCTACAAAGTATTTACTAAGGTAATCGCAAATAGAATCAGGAACACCTTAGACTTCTGTCAACCAAAGGACCAGGCAGGATTTCGTAAAGGTTACTCAACAACAGACCATATTCACACTATCAGTCAGGTGATAGAGAAATGTGGGGAATATAACCAACCCTTATATATAGCTTTCATTGATTACGAGAAAGTGTTTGATTCTGTCGAAACCTCAGCAGTCATGGAGGCATCACGGAATCAGGGTGTACACGAGCCGTATGTAAAAATACTGAAAGATATCTACCCCGGCTCCACAGCCACCGTAGTCCTCCATAAAGAAAGCAACAAAATCCCAATAAAGAAAGGCGTCAGGCAGGGAGATGCGATCTCTTCAATGTTCTTCACAGCGTCTTTACAGGAGGTATTCAGAGACCTGGATTGGGAAGAATTGGGGATAAGAGTTAATGGAGAATAGCTTAGTAACTTGCGATTTGCTGATGACATTGCCTTGCTTAGTAACCCAGGGGACCAATTGCAATGCATGCTCACTGACCTGAAGAGGCAAAGCAGAAGGGTGGGTCTAAAGATTAACCTGCAGAAAACTGAAGTAATGTTTAACAGTCTCGGAAGAGAACAGCAGTTTATGATAGGTAGCGAGGTACTGGAAGTGGTAAGGGAATACATCTACTTAGGGCAGGTAGTGACCGCGGATCCAGATGATGAGACTGAAATAGTCAGAAGAATAAGAATGGGCTGGGTGCGTTTGGCAGGCATTCTCAGATCATGAACAGCACGTTGCCATTATCCCTCAAGAGAAAAGTGTATAACAGCTGTGTCTTACCAGTACTCACGCACGGGGCAGAAACCTGGAGGCTTACGAAAAAGGTTCTACTTAAATTGAGGACGACGCAACAAGCTATGGAAAGAAGAATGATGGGTGTAACGTTAAGTGATAAGAAAAGAGCAGATTGGGTGAGGGAACAAACGCGAGTTAATGACATCTTAGTTGAAATCAAGAAAAAGAAATGGGCATGGGCAGGACATGTAATGAGGAGGGAAGATAACAGATGGTCATTAAGGGTTACGGACTGGATTCCAAGGGAAGGGAAGCGTAGCAGGGGGCAGTAGAAAGTTAGGTGGGTGGATGAGATTAAGAAGTTTGCAGGGACAACATGGCCACAATTAGTACATGACCGGGGTAGTTGGAGAAGTATGGGAGAGGCCTTTGCCCTGCAGTGGGCGTAACCAGGCTGATGATGATGAGGGAGCACATTGAAAGGCGACAAATCCTAGGCCTCCCGGCACCCGCATGCCGGCATTCCCCAGCGCAGTCTGCGCGAGCACTGTCAGCGCCGTTAGACACTTGCTGCGATGTTTCCACATGCCGCGTTGGATCACCGTAACCTTGACATAGCGTACAAAGCAAACACCACCACGCTGACACCAGTCGCAAAAACGAAAAACGTGGCCTACTTGCAGCGTCGTGCATGAAGAAAGAAACAAATCAGCTGCTGAATTGTCTTGACATGGCTTACTAAGCTGAGACCGGAATTGCTGTAGCCACTCTATCGAACCAAGCAGAAACGATGATGATGAGCGGGGATTTTCAGTAGCGCCACTTCATGGGGCAGCAAGGAGGCTACATTCAAAACAAAAATGGCGTTCAGCAAGTCGAACCATGCACCAGTCAGTCAGAGTCAGTGCATGGTGCTCTTGATCGAGTTGGCTCAAGGAGTGTCCGAAAAATCAGACGAGAGATTGCAAAGTATCCGAACCTTCGGTAGTTGTTATACATTATGGTCTATAGGGAGAATGGCGGTGCTGCGAAGCAGACCAAATAATCGAGCATGTCCGAATTTTTGGAGTCTAAAAAACCAGTCGGCAACTGTATATGCATGGAAGGAGCGTGGCAGCAAGGGAAGGTGACACAAGAAACTTGTTTGGACCTTTCCATCGCGTCACATGTGAACAATGCCTTCTAGAGCTGCCTGGGCTTCACCCACATTAGCCTCTTGACAGCTGTAATTATCCACGACCCCCACAAAAGCATTGCAGAAACTGCAACACTTACCTTTCTATTAGTGTGCAAGTTCAGAGGGGAGGTAGACAGAATGGTAGAGAGGAGGGAGAGGAGGCAGTGAATGGGTAGAACCAATGCAGTTGTGAAATAAGTGAATTGGGGGCGAGGACTTATGGAGTCGCCATCTGACGGAAGCGCCTCCCTTGCGTAGTATGAGGGATCACGCTGCACGCTCCTCGTAGGTTTGGCTTACGCCGCTTAACAAGAACACCACGCGGTAGCCCTCCTGTACATTTTTGTAAGTACTCCCAAAATGAGGGAACTTTATTACTATCGAAATAATATTCTTGGGCAAACTGAAAGCACAGAATCGTTTGCAGACGTCATCTCTTTACCGAATACGTACAGTGAATGCAGCTGCAGTCGCTGCGATGGAGTCTCCCGGACCTGCTTGCCTGAAAGGTCGGCAATCACCGAGCGCAAACTATGTGAAATATGTTTTTATAGTGGGCGGTCTGTATAACCAAATGGCGCATAACAGAACGAAGCCTCAATGTATGCAGCGATCGCACGGGTTTGTGGTGACCGACTGCGCGTCTGCGTGCTTGTCCTCGCACAACGTTTCGCTTTCACTGGGAGCGTTTTTGCACCGTGCTATGAGCTTTAGGCCGCAGAATATGACCATTTGACAGTCCACAAGCAACCATTGTTGTGTGAACGTTATCAGAGCTGTTCAAAAACAATTTTATTTTAACAAGGGACTTTGACGCCTATGCGGCGACTGTGATATGCAGTCACGATTCAATAATTTATTTTCTTCTAAATTCTTGGACGTTTCAATATTATTTCTAAAGTTGTGTCGCACTGTATGCACTCAGCGGGCGATTTCGCGCTGCTTCTTTTTCGTAATCCAGTGCGTTAATTCATAACACAAACATGACCATATGACATGCCTTTGTTTAATGTGCTTCTTACCACTCCCTTTCCATTCCAGTAAAATTGTCAGTGTCTAGCATCAACAAATTCATAGACCAAACTGTCGTGACATTAGCTGGGCAGCGAGTGCGTAGCCGGGCGGCAAGTGTGGGCAAACCTCTCAGTGCGCGTTTTCTGCTACTCACTGAACATCACAGTCCCGGTGCCGTAGCAGAAATATTCCTCGCGTCTGTGCTTGCTGCATACCCGAGTTGTAGCCAATGGCTGTTTGCCACTTCTAAGCTTCGCGAGCCAAGCTTCACGCAGCTTCTTGTCCTGCAGCTACGTGTGAATAAGGCTGACACCGGCTCCGTTGCATACGTCCGGCACTGAGGCACCGAGCAGTCGCCTACCATGCTGTACGCCTCCAAAGGCAGCCACTACCTATTATAGTGATTGCAAATGCTGTCAAGCAGACACCCAAGGCGGAAAAGCCTCACCACTTAATCAGAACTGCAGTGCAAGTGGGACTTTAAACTTTCGTTTTCAGCTCGCTTTGGCACTTCCGAAGCAGCCGACACAGCCACTGTGTCAACGTGATCCCTCATGCTACGTCACACCGATGGTGACGCCAGCTTTCTCAGTGGTGGAGCTCGCCCCCAATAACAGCCTTGCCACTCTTCACTCGCAGTTCCCATATGGGGGGGAGGGGGGCGCAGAGAAAAGATGACATGAGAAGGCAAGGAAATGCTACTATGCACTATAGACATGACAGCGACTATGGGCAAACTGAAGGTACGGTGCAGTACGTTTCTCCTATTTCTGAAAAATAAATTGTCAAGCGGACAACTGAATCAGCGCACGCAGACACAAAGCCGCACAAAGCATCACAGGGTCTAGGCGACAATACAGAAGCAGTCGTACGTCAAATCAGCGCTTTTGTGCCTGTCGTGGTAGCTTTGCGGCTACGGCATTGCTCGAGGTCACGGGTTTAATGCTGACCACGAGAGCTGCATTTTGATGGGAGCGAAATACTAGAACACTATTGCACTTAGGTTTAGGTGCATGAAGAACAACAGGGTGCCACAATTATTCTGAAGTCTGCCATGCCTGATAATCAGATTGTGGTTTTGGCATGCACAGCCCCACAATGCACTTAATGTTTAACGCTCCTGCCATGATGCAATGTGCCATGTGAGGGACTGACAATGCTCAACCCTCTCAGAGATTACGAACAATGGCACACACACCTCAAGCAAACATGTCTCCCTGTGTGTTCTGCGTAATATGCAGACAAATAGCAGCGGTGCAGGCAAGGTAACGTTTAAGGGAGGACACGAGTTGTGGCGACCAAAAAACGCAAAAGAACTCTATCTTTCTTATTGCATTTTTGGAATGTACAGCTATTATTGCATCTACATTGTTAATTTCATACCGATAACATCAGTATTTTAGCTGCAGTGACTCCTTATACGACATGCACTAGCTGAATTTCAGGCAAAACTTGCGCTGAAACGGCACATTTTCCGAAACATGTGCCTGCTCTTCTACGTGTGCTAGCACGGTCATCTTGGTCTCATTTGAAAGAGCCAACTTTTCCCTTCAAATTCCCGCCAGAACGGGCCCCATTCAGCCATTGGCCACTTAGAATATGCGCGGCAAAAAAAGGTATTAAAACGCCCTCCTATTTGTCACTCGGTGCACGTGACTTGAGCTCGCCTCCCGATTGGTGGAACTGCATGGCCATCGTCTGCTCCGCGCTTGGAGCCGCACATTGAGACACACCATCTTGCCCCAGTGCCAGCGAGGAAGCAGGACGCAATGTCTGAAACGGAGCGCAACTTTTGGGCGCGGCACAAGTTCTGTGCGAAAAAAGTGCGACGGACGCTCATAGAAAACTTCAAAAAACACTGCTCGACACTGCAAAACGCCCAGGACGCCACAACCTCAGTGTCCTATGCCGAAATCTTCGATGCAGCAACAGCAGGCCTAACGACCGCATTGGCTGCTGTGGATACTGTGACAAGTCCGTCTGCTGCAGACCCTTCGACCAACGCTTGCGTACAGCAAGATACGATCTACCGGCAACCCTTCGAGCTAAAGGAGGAGGAAGCGAAAGACAAAGCAAAGCTATCGGAGTTGTCTTCCGCTCCAGCGACGGAGAGGAAATGCGAGTTCGTGGGTGACAGTACCGACGATGCACTTCGCCAGAGTTCCTCAGTTGTGTTGCACCACAACAGCCCCCTTGTCCGGGAAGGACCGTTGGCCTGAACCAAGTCCCCTCGTCCAGTCATCCCAGGTTGGGCGGGAGCACCAGGGTCAATGTATCAAATGATGTTGGGTTGATAAGTACATGTACGCTCTGGGAGGCGGCGCCTCAGGGTGCCAAGTCCTCTTCCCATCTGACAATGGTGCCTGATGGGACTACGTTTACGATTGTGGATTTGAGTGCCCTGAACACTTTATTAACGTTTACAAACTGCAATATCTGCAATGGTGCCTTAGAAATCGTCCGAGACGAGCGGGAATACAGACTCGCTGTGAAGCTGTGCTTTATGTGCACAAACTGTGGAGAGAGTGCGTCGGTGTGGAGCTTGCCGCGCGTTCACAGTGCTGAACGAATGAAACCCTTTGCTGCGAACGTTTTCGCTACGCGTGCCATGCAGGCAACGGGAAACCGACAGACCGCGTTCAATGACGTTTTCTCGTTGATGGGCATCAGCCGTCGGGCTCTTCACACGAAAACGTCGCCAGCGGCTGAACGCGCGGCGCGTAATCTGACAAGCGACTGCGTGGTCGGTTCGCGAACTTTACGCCGAACTGAATGTGGGTTTTACCTGGAACATTGCGGTGTTGTATGACGGGTCATGGATGACCCGCGGTCATACGTCTCATATCGGCGTCAGCACTGTGATCGAGTTGTTCAGCGGACTTGTGCTCGACTGTTGTATCGAGCAATTTCTGTGCTGGGTGCGAGTCGGGGCCAAAGGAGAATGACCTTTGCTATGGAGCCTGGAAGAATGAAAGTGTTCTTCTGACAAGTGTCAGAAGAACACTAATAAGAAAGCTGGGGAGATGGAGATGGAAACTGCCCTCATCCTTTTCAGGCAATCATTGGAGCGGCACAATCTGTGGCATACAATGGTACTTTGTGATGGGGACAGCCACAGTTATCTTGCTTTACAAGATAATGAAGTGTATGGGTATATCCCATTTGAAAAAGGGGACTGTGTGAATCACGTGCAAAAGCTCATGGGGATGGCTTGCGCAACTTGGTGGCAAAACACAGAGGCCCTGGACATGAGAGTCTTGGTGGAAAGGGCCGCTTGACAGCAGATTGCTCTCCAAGTTAACCTCATACTATGGATGGGCTCAGAAGACCCACAAAGGAGATGTGGCTCATCACACTCTTTGTCCATTAGGGCCAAACTCCTGGTGCAAGCAAAATGCTGCAGTGGCCAAGGGTGAGCCGGTTCCAAAACATCCTCGAAAGCTTCCTCCTCATGTGTGTCAGGCTTTACGTCCCATAGATGAACGCCTTTCAGACAAGAAACTGCTGCAACGTTGCCAGCGTGGTAAAACGCAAAATAACAACGAAAGCCTGCATTCGATGATCTGGGCACTGGCGCCAAAAGACCGGCACGCTTCTTTGTTCATGGTGGAGGCTGCTGTGGCAGAGGCAGTATTAAAGTTCAATGCAGGCAATGCAAGGGCTTTAAAGCACATAACGAAAGAACTATGTCTAAATCCAAGCCAGCAAAGTCGCACCCGCATGGCCGAGAAAGATTGGTGTCAAATGGCAGCATCAGCCAAGAAGCGCAAAGCATCAGAAAACTTGCGCCAGTCCCTCAAAAAGCGGCACACGGGTTGGGAGTCAGCAGGACTACATGCCTGATGCCTACTGGGCTTTTCCAGCTGTAACTTTGTAAATAAAATAGGGTTTTGCATGTTTTCTCACTTTTCTCAAAACATGTTTTTAGGTCACTTCACCAGACTGTCGGAGTGATATCCCATGATCTAGAACAGCTAGAGCAGTAATTCTTTCTTTAGCAGAAAGCCCTAATCTGCATATTACAAAGTACTGAGAGCAAAATTTCAAATTTGTGCGCATGCATATTTCCATGTTATTAATTTTCTTTTGGTGTGGTAGCCTTAGAACAAGGAAAGAATTTTGATCACCTGCAGAATGGCTAATTAGAATTTAATTTTAAAACTTTTTGCAGCATTGCAGTTATTGCACATTATAGTATCTAGCTATGCAATAATATTCACTTTCTGCTGAGCAGTTTCTTTTTCCATTGCCTCTGGAAACAATAGAGTGGCAGCACCGTCAATCTCTTGAACTAATGGACCTACAGGAAAAATTATTACATATTTGAAATCAGCACAAAAAACTAAGTAAGCTTGATTATTTTCATCAGATTTGGCCATAAGATGCAGGAAATAATCTCCACAACCCATGTTCCCCCCTTAACATCAACTTACCCCCCTCATATTGGACTGAATGCTGAAGAAATTAAACATTTGCCATCAATATCGCCAATAATTATCGTCGTCAATCTAAGCAAACAGCACAGAAAACTTATCTTACACTGATTCCCACAGTGTGTGAGATCCACATAATTTTTCTGCATCTTGTTTAATTTGACCTGCCAGATAATTAGGTCGTTTTGTCGGCTCCGTCAAGGTCAAATTAACGGAGGTCGACTATACCAGGAATGTCTGTTGCATATTTACTGGTCTTGTTGAAGAAATAGCAAAAGTCATTATGTATCATTCATTTTTCAAAATTACAGAAACTGCACATATACATACACATTTGCCGAAATTGCTGAAAGTTCATGATGAGTTAGCTTGACATCGGCACCAGAGGATGCTTGTGGTAATGACTAATTACATCGTCATTGGCAGTGAAAGGGTTAATTGTTAAGTCCAGTTAGCGCACTACGCTAATGTGTGTACCGAGAAAGGTGCCTATGCATATTAGAGGTGGATTCATCTTTCACTAGGCAGCCTGAAAATATTTAAGTCATCAACTAAATCATTTGGCACAAGGCAAAAAGAGCAGGAAGCGAACTGAACAATTAGTTCTCACCTGGCCGCACAACTTCTGCGAACTGTTCTCCAATGGCAGCCAATAGAAGCTCCCTCCAGACCACTGGCTGCAACAAAAGTTCACGTGTTTAGCCACACATCTATTTATTACGCACTCATTCACAAACAATGCAATAAGGCAGAAATTGCCTCTTTTTGTAATTATACATAGAAAGTATCTTAAAACCTCGTTAATTCGAAAAATGGGATAATTTGGACTCATCCTTTGGTCACAGCAGGCGTATACATTATTTAATGCAATCAAATGCCTGCTAGTAATTAAGACACTTGGCCGCCCATAGGTTAATTCGAACAAATCTCAGAGCTCAGCAAGCGCCACAAATGTGCAATGCAACAGTGCAAAAACAGTTCAAGCATCCAACTGAAACGAAGCTGCGGAGTCCGCATCCCCATAGTCATCATCAAAAATTGTTTATGAATGGCAGCAGTGCCAGAATACTTTGTCCATATTTGTGCCTTTAAAGCTTTTATTTTTGTGTTTTGTGCATTACACCGCATCGGCTTCATGCCTTCATAACTGCTCAGTCGTCATATGTTATTGGGTCAATAGTGGCCATAGTTTCGTACCCAGCGATTGAGGGAAACAGTAACTTGGTTCAGACCTCGTGCAAAGCTGTCAAGGATGAAGAGCATTGGCTACATCGTGATGGACGGACGATCTTGTGGCGATCACTGGCAAAAGTGGTAACCGGGGTGTGTGAGCAGTTAGTGAAAACCATATCAGATGAAGATGTGGCCCACAGCCGCGCTGTGAAGGAATTCATGAGGCCTTCGCTGCTGCAAGCTCTAATCATTCACAAGATGACGAGAATTGCAGATTCTGCACTGCATTTGTGCAAAATAGGAACCAGACTTGCTGATTCATTCAGTAACTAAAGGCGTGTTGATGTAGTAAGCATTTGTTTATTGTTTTCTCAATACCCTAGATAATTTGCTGTTAGGTTAATTCTGACATTTCTTGCGGTCCCGTGAAATCTGAATTAATGAAGTGTTATTGTAGAACCTCATTTGTACGTTTTAGAAAAAACTCTATAAAAACGTACTAACTGGGCAAACAAATGAACTAATGTCACTGAAAGATCTTGCAGACTCAGCTGTAGCTGACCTTCACATAATGTAAAGCACTGCACATATCATTGAGGCACAACATGCCGACGTGTTTTGAGTTGCTAGGGTCTGAGATGCATGTTATCATTTTTGCTGCTTCAGCAAGCTTACGTTTCCCCTCCTCAAATTCGGCCTAGGTCAACAGCTTCTTCAGGTGGGGCATTTTCACAGCATATTTTTACGTGTCCAGTAGGAACAAATCATTGTAGCACTAGACGCCAATGTGCATTGAGCTGGAGACTTGCGTGAGGTTTCCGGAATAAAATCAAGCTGGTGGGCTTCACCAGAATACGATGCCATCAGAGCAAAACATGACCCTGACTTCGCATAGCTGCAGCAGGGAACGAAGGTGCGTTTGGGTTATCACCTATTAGCAGCATGCAGTTCACTTCCAATGGCACTACGCCACGCATGTTGTGACACATAGATGAAGCTGCTTATCACAATAGAGTTGGCAGTGTTAGCTGTGAATGTAGCGTGCAATGACTCGTGAGGAGATTTGCTGGTATCGGAACAAAAAACTGAGTGCACGCTGGTATTTTCACAAGACACGGGTGGGTAAGTACTGTGGGGAAGCTGTTGCAATGGGTGGCTACTGTTCTCGATCACGCAAGCCTTCTGCCTTTTTTTGTTTACACTGGATATAGCAGCACGAAAACATATCACACAAACATAGTTTGGCAATGTACTGAACGTTAGTGCTGAAAGATCGTGGTTTCCAGAATGTACCAACCGACGAAAAAGAACAGCAACTGTATTGGGTAATTTTTTGTGTTCTCGATTGTAAATGCTGGCGGCAGGAAATCGTGCAAAACATGATCATATCAACGAGATACAACTATACATGCAACGCTCAAGTTGAATGAGCTAAACTCCCATTGTTCACTCTATGCCATCAATACTGCCATGTGCGTTTCATTCACTTCTGTTGGGCCACTTTGTTATGTTTCTGCTGTTGCGTGAGAATGCACTTGTGGTATCTAATGATGCTTTATTCTTAAATGATGTCGTTCCTTTCAGAAAAACAGGAACCTCATGTGTCTTTGCAGTCATGCTAATACAGCAGAACCCCGCTGTTACGTTCCTCACTGCTGCGTTTTCCCAGCTGCTACGTCGTTTTCATCTGGTCCCGGCATAGCTTCCATAGGATCCAATGTATAAGGAACCCCGCTGTTACGTAGTAGCTGTGAAAACGTTCCCGCATGATACGTCGCAACTTAGCACCCCGAACCCGTCTGGGCTAAAGTAGGCAACGCTCCAACTGCCATTTTGGCTTTTGACAGAAGACTGTGATGAATGTATAAAAGTGGCCAAATGCTAAACAACAACTTTCCATTCTATAACTGCCAACTGCACTTTTTGCCATCGTCGCTGCTGAGCTCTACCTCAGATTTGAGGGCACAACTTTGCCAAGTGAACTGTTCTCAGTGTATTCCCAGTCTATGCCTGCCCCTGTGCTGTCACACCCATGGGACAATACCACTAAAAATGAATGCATTGATTGGTAGGTTTTTTAGGGTGAAAGAGCCCACCACATTTCATAAATGTGTCAGCAATAAAGACAAAAAAGCATTATGTAGTTAGTTCTGCATGACCGTCTGCACATCACAGCTGCCACACATGCGGCATCAGATGCTTATTACAGATTAATGAGAGCAAATGACATACTAAGAAGTAAACATCTCCAACGTCTTTCAGTGCATAGCCTCGCATTGGGTTATGTACTGGAGTATTACATTGTTGCATTGAGGACATAAGCATGGCAGTTTGACATCTGCATTAATTGTGGCTCAATGCACAGAAAACATTAACCCTTTGTTGATGAGCGTTACCTACAAGCTACATACTAGAAAAAAAATTTTTTTTTTTTTGCTGTGTTTCAATGTTGAGTGTGAAGTTTCTTGCTAAATGTCTTCGGCCAACACTGAATGACAGGCAGCATTCGTCATCTATAGGTTTAGAGCAGAAACACAGGACAAGGAAGAACTTATGCATGTGATTCGCTTTCTTTCGAAAGCACGGTCAGAAGAGACAGACCGATGCAATATATCTGGCTGCAGTGGTGTCACACACATGAGGTAATGCAAATGAGATGTACTACACCCATGGTTCACATCTGATGAGCACTGTCTGCACAAATTCCAAACGTAGCCTTAGGTAGCTTGGGGTGAAGCCCACTTCCAGTTTTCTGCCTGGTGTTTTCCCCATATTGCTGAAAACGTTTCCACAATATACTTTTCTTCTCATTTAATATGCTTAATATAGACAGGTTTTGTACGTTTACGTAGAAAATCAACATTTCTTTCTTTCAGATATTTATATGTGTCGTCGTGAAAGGGTTAGCCAACAGAAGTTATCTTTCGAGAAGATCTTGCTTCTTTTCTTGGCGAGAGGCGAATGCATACGACCAAAACGCTGGGGTAGCAGGCAACGCAATGCTTACTGTGTGCTTCTTGTGGCATCGGATGCGCCAGGTGCCCCCTCGCTGGTTTTCCGGGTCCTCCCAGAGAGGCCGCCGCTGTCCCCGCATTAGGTGGTATGTGTGCCGCAGGCCGAGCTCACACACATCTGGAATGTGGTGCAGCACTGCCCAGAAACCCTGCACAGTCACACCAGGTTAAAACAAACAATGAAAGAAAATTTGGCTGGTTAGGAGCACATGTCTCAACTTTTGTTTGAAAGCACGCAGTTTGTGACAGTAGCTGAAGACAGAACACATCACACTCCTTCGTTTAATACTACTTTTCATAATGCTCACTTTCTTCAAGAATAAATATGGTGAAATCAGGAAGTGTGGTGACTGCTGCCCATTGCAGAAATTCAGCAGCTATGGTGTACTGCTGCCGCTGCTGGTAAAATTGTTGTGGGTTTCGCACCTACCCATAGAAAGCCAATCTCTGATGGGCACTATTGATGCAAAAAATGGTGAAGTGTCAAAATATGAAAACACATTGCAGAACCTGTGAAATCAAAAAGTTGCTTCAAGGTGGCCCTTTAGAGCATTTATGGTACATGTGTAGCTTTCAGACAGAAATATATATATATAATATATTAATAACTGCGGCTGCACAGTATGCCTATATGAAGGCCATGGTCTAGCCGAAGGGGAACGCTTGGCTAGCTGTTTCACAAAAAGGAAGACGTTGCAAGCTGTTGAGACAGTAAATAAGAAAGAGAAACACACAGGGCACAATGTTCACTTCTGGTAATGTCTCTTTTGTGTTTAGCATTATAGTTCGCCATGTCATTAGCACTGTTTGCAATGTCTATGTTGTTAAAAAAAATTAAATTATGGGGTTTTACGTGCCAAAACCACTTTCTGATTATGAGGCACGCCGTAGTGGAGGACTCCGGAAATTTCGACCACCTGGGGTTCTTTAACGTGCACCTAAATCTAAGCACACGGGTGTTTTCGCATTTCGCCCCCATCGAAATGTGGCCGCCGTGGCCGGGATTCGATCCCGCGACCTCGTGCTCAGCAGCCCCACACCATAGCCACTGAGCAACCACGGCGGGTAATGTCTATGTTGTGACAGCACAGACCAAGCAAAACACAAATGCCACCTTGCCTACTTTTCCATATGCTTGCCTGCATGCTGACACAACAAAAGTACAGTGTCAACTGAATCTCACAGCTTGTTTAGTAGCGTAAGTCATTATTCCTGAATATAGCATCACAGATGCTGTGAGAGAAGACATGAGAAGCACAGTGCAATAGAGGCAATAACACCAAGACTCATTGAGTGACCGGGTTTTACACCCTGAATGTGCACCTCAGCCATGAAAGAGACCGATTGAAAGAATGGTTGGGTTTTTGCACCTGCACCATGAAGGGTGGGTACTAATTAGTAAGAGTGATTGGGTTTTCAGATCTCAAGTTACAATGAACCATGATGGCCGACTGACTGTTTCAATGAGTAAATGTAGTCGCATGTCTCACAGCTTGCCAAGCACTACGAAGACATACTGTACTACGGAGCTCTCTCTCTCCCTCTTTTTTGACCATGAGATGTTTTTGTGCCAACATCTTGGCACATGGTAATTTCTGCAGCCTGCTTTCATCAGAACAAAGCCACTACAGCTGGGGATGGAATATGCAGCTGCAGGCACTGGACAAGCGGACTGCCTGTTGTCCAGATGTCCTGGCAGGTCATAAACACAACGGCTACTCCTAGTCATTCCATTCATAGGATATGCCCTTGTGTCTCCCTCATTTCATTCAACAAAATGGGCTGGACTGCATATGACAGGCACTCTCAAGCCTTAAATGGCAGTTTACTGATATCCTCAACAACAAAAGCACATCATTGCTGCATTCTGCATGTGGTGACTTAGAGGATCCAAACGTGGCCAATAAGAAAGAAACCTGGGTAGAAGCTAAGGGCAGTGCTATGAGCGATGAAACAGAAAACAATGAGCTTAATGTTAATGGATGTGAAGATGGCTGCATGGATTAGAGAGTAAATGGGGTAGCTTAGATTACACTTGACATTCAAAAGAATAATTAAGAGTTGGGCAGTTCATGCAGTACATAGAGTGAATAGCCAGTGGTCCAGTAGAATAATAGAATGGGTGGCAATAGAAGGGAAACACAGCAGAGGATGGCAGAGGGCCAAGTGTTGCAATGACATTCGGTAATTAGCAGGCATAAGTTAGAATCAGCTCACACAAGATAAAAGTTAACTGCAAATCGCTGGGAGATGTCTTTGTCAATGGATATTTATGGGCTCACAATGATTTAATCCATGGCTTACTCCTTACCAAATAACAATTATTTAACCAATGAAATTACATTATGTAGCCTAAGCAGGCCAGCTGGGATGGAAGTGTTGGTATACTGGTATCAATCTCATAAGCCTTGAGCAAGGGATTCAGATGCATTGTACATAATTTTCTGCGTATACCTCTTATTAAAAGCATGAACTTTTTTTTCGTCATACACACTTATACCTCAAGAGGGATGCTGACAAGAATAATAATGTTTGAGAAACATGCCTTTCAGCTTAAAATAGCAGTAAACAGTGAATCAAACACGTGAAATCCAGCTGTGCAAAGGACGCAATATGCCTCACTGACAGATGCAGCATCAGGCTTGACTGCTCCTCTAGCAAACGTTTTTCCAACAAACGATACCCATTTATACGAAAATGCCCATTCATTTCATCTAACAAAGTCTCCGTGATAAATAAAAGTAAGAATAAACTGCAAGAACGATTCATATTAAAGAACGACACTTGGAAATATTATACTTTAATCTACAATGCAAGGCCATATCTTGTAATGATTCATTTTTATTATCTATTCTTTCTGCCCATTTTATTTGCTAGCACGAAGCTAGCCCACAGCGATAGCTTGGACTGGCCACTTGGCAGGATGAGTGATAAGAAGGATGGTTTGCTGGGCGGGTTGGTATTCCAATCTCAAGGCGAGCAGCACGAAAAAATACTAAATATAAATGAAAGGAAAGGGGAGACAGAGATGGCCACAGACAGCAATGCTGTCTCCATCTTCATTGCCTTCATATTTAGTATTTTTTAACGCTGCTCACTTCAAGGATAAATTGTAAAGCATTAGCAAGAGTGGAGAAAATGAAATGTTATAAAAATGTGGCCCTTGTAATGTTTTTGCAGGCACTGCTTAGTTCTGCCAACAATTACGAAAAGAAAACAAGCGTGGTGACTGCGTGTCCTTGCTCAAGATTTGGGCTGACATCACAAATGTCCATCATCTTAGTACAGCACAAGTGCATAAAGATGAGCTGACTTCAACCTTAAGAAGGTTCAGCCTTGTGCTCATTTGCTTTGTCAATGAGGAGCTCATAGGTGAAGACATAAAAATGCACCTTCACACAACATTTTTTAATTAATTGCCGGGGTCATAAGTGCCAAACCTATGGTCTGAATTTTGAGCACCCAGGGTTCTTTAACATGTAGTCAAGAGTTTGATGAAAGGACGTCTGGTCAGGTAACATGATGATGAAGAAATTGCGGTCACTGACTAAGTCAAGGTGAAAAATACACAGAGACGTTTCGGTTGATCACACTAAAAGCAGGCAAGCGCCATAAGTCACTTTTATGCAAAAATGTGACGTAGGGAACAGGTGTAGATTTCCATCAGTCCTGTTAATATTGCTGTCTGTCGTTCAAATAAATAAAGATTCCAACATAAGTCGTATCATTGGATTCTTTTTCTTAGTTATTATAGCAGCATTTTCCCCAGCGATTTAGCGACCGTGATTATCAGTATGTTTGGCAAGCACGTCTGATGCTTTTTTGTTGCTCCTTTAATCTTCTTTTGAATTTGCCGATTACCCCGATGTTTGCGCATGGTATCTTGTAGACAACATGGGGTAATTCTTGCTTTCCAGCCAATCGATTACATTAACAAGGTGATTTCTCAGCTTGTTGAATGACGTGCGCTATTCTAAGATTGTATCTTGAGAATATGCGGCTAAGAGCTTCACTGATGCCAGGCACACATGGAACGCCGCAGTGACCGCGATTGCTTCATCATTCTTCAATATGCACATAAATCTAAGTTCACAAGTTTTTTAGCATTTTGCCCCCATCGAAATGCGATCACTGTGGGCAGGATCAAACCCACGACCTGGAGGTCAGCAGCACAACGCCATAACCACTCGGCTAATGAGGCAGGTCACTTCCTTTACCAGAAATATTTTTTTTTTTCAAGCTGGACTTTTCTAGATATTTTTTTCATTTTTTTCGCATTCATTCAGGCCTTTAGGCTGCAACTAATGAAACAACATAAGATAACTGGCTTCAATCAGCTGCAAGGAGCCACTGACAACACAAGTATTAGGATAGAAATTTGATCAAATTGGTGGTATACGTTCAGGATGTAGTGTACAGTGCTCACAACTGGACGAAGAAGGTACACACAGGTCATGCGCTGTGAAAAGGGCTCTGTGTACAAGAAATAAACTGCATTAGGATAGAAAACTGAGCAAGTTTTCTCGCATGTTCTGTGTGCACCTTCTTTGAACTTCGTACAATTGTGAGTGCCACGCAAACTACATCACGACGCGATGTTGGTTGCTCCTAAGCTCCACACACAATTAGGCAAAACACACCAGCAAGTCACATGTGAAAACTACACATGCACAAGACTTGCATCATGAATACTAAGAGCATGGGACACCTACTTTCATTCTTCAAAGGGGGCAAGATAATGCACTTACGCAGATGAGACAGCCCTGAAAAACAATAGATGCCAAAAACAGCAAAAGGAAACATCTAACGGAAGAAAGCCCTGCATGACATACAACTATATATGTATCTTTCATGCATGCATAGTTCTCACATATAATTTTGCAGCACATGCCTGAATGATGCACTACCAAGAAGACCCTTCTGAAGCTACTCACAAGGCACAGCAATTAAAATTGCTGATTTGTGGCAACACATCAATTAGCAGTCAATGTAGAGTAAGGAAGTTATACGGCCCATGGAAGGACACTTTGATAATGTTATCGTGAAGCACCTCTCGCCTCCCACTGCTTCCTCATTATTCCTTTTAAGCAGTCAAGCAGATAACATAGAAGGGAAACATCACATGAATCTTTGTCAGCATACCTGCACAGTGTTCACAGTGTAGATTTTCTTGAGGCTGGCTGTGTACTCCGCAGCTGACATACCTCGCCCCTCTGTCCTGCAACACAAAACAGGAATGCCCATTCCATTTTTAATTCAATATAATAAAACTTGATGTGCCAACAACCGAGTACAGGTAGTGCACTTATAAACCACTCAAGAGGCAGTGTAAGTGATACATCACTTTTTGTTGTACATTTAACATCGAGGTTAAAACGCTGTAAACCCTGGAACAAACAGTTTCAAGTGTCTGGGCACCCTAAATAATTTACTATAATACTGGTTTCTAGAACCCCATTACGATACCAATGAGATACATTATGACTTCACAGTACACTGGCTCACTCTGTTCCTGCAATTGCTGCAGTGGCAATGAAATTTCACTTTGGCTAAAATGGGGATAAACAAGTAGCATATACCATTGAAGCAATCTTGTCAATGCTGCAGGGCTGGTAATTGTACAATTTTCCTGCTGACAGCCTTTAAATGGCATATGAACAGACAATGCATGCCAGTGGTGATAAGCAGACATGACTGAAGTCTCAACATGACGTCTCCAATATTTTTGACGTGCCACAGGCTGTGCCTAATCTCAGAGATAATAACGAGGAGTTGTGTGTTTCAAGTCATGCATAACCCCCTAAAGTGGCGACAGTAGCATTTTTTTTAAAGCTTAAATATCAAGAACGTCTACTTTTGCAAGCCTTTCGTGACCTACCACTCATATTTCGAAGGTAAAATTTTGCCCAGAAACTGCTCTATTCTTCCACTGTCTGAATCTAGGTTTTTTTTACATGGCTAAAGCTTTTTGACACAGTTGGCCTTCAATGATGTCCGCTTACTCACAATTATAAGCACATTTCACATGGAGTGTGTGCCTTCTGGCTAAAGGAAGTGTGCAGACTGACCATGTCGTGTGCGTCACTCTGACCAGAAATGGTTATTTCAGCCAATGGTGCTCATGTTTATCCCAACGGTTTTCTGTTCACAGCCTTGGTGCCCCAAATTGAGGCTGTATATACCGACTGCACCAAGCAGCTAAATACTGGGGGTCTGACACAGGTGTGAGTTCCACAGCGTAATGCAAGAAAATTCGAACTGCACTGCAATCATCATCATTGGCTACACCCCGCCTCTCTCTCACCATGCACTGGGGAGAAAGAGTTCATTAGACTGATATGCCAGAAGATCAGGGGATGTGGACACGTTCATCAATCGTTTTTGGTTAATTTGACCATGTCTGAAAGTTACAATAGGAGCCTTTCTTCTGCAGGCTATGAAAATGAGTGTCCCTTTCAGCGTGGTCATTAGATATGGGACATACTGATTCTTGACTAAGCACATCATGCAATGAAACATTGAGCCCTGCAAAGTTGGAAAGTGGTACACTTTCCACTGCATTATTAGGTTGTCAGTAACTAAAGCTCTGTACATAAGAGTAGTAGTGCCGTCATGGTTATTACACTGTTGTGCAAGCCACTGCCGTTTCAAATGGTGCTAAAGGATTTTTCCTTAAAGGAATGGACAACCAATTTTTAAGGACCTAGCTTTTACGCCGCAACACAAAGCTCACCCTCTGTGGTGTTTACATCTGAAGCGGTTGCTTCCAAAAGCGCGTGGATATTTGGTAAGAAGAATTTTTCGATCTGAGCAGCCTCTAAAAAGTAAGAGTCCCTCCTCAGCAACGCTGAGAAGTGAGAATGACATCGATAGCCCACCTCACAAATTGTGAAAGCCACACTCACAGGAGTGAGTGTAACTGCAGTTAACCACCTACATTTCGAGCTCTTCAACCACTTTTGAAAACAAGAAGCTGGTGCAATAAGTTCCCGTTGTTGTACAGGCATTTCTTATATTTGTAGCGCGTTTTTTCCCAACTACACGCCTACGTCTTGGCTGGCTCGCCCCCGCCGTCATTCTGTCGATAGATGAGCCAAGCCAACTCATCGAAAACGAAGACAGCACTTCTCTGCTCACTACAAACGAAGGCTTATTTGCACATTGTAAGTCCGGAAATACTTATACTTATAAAATGTATACCGCATTTCAATACTCATAAAAAGACCAGTAATCACTTATACTAGTAGAAGGTCATGTGGTGAACCTCTCATGCAGCTTCATGCTTTTGCTGTGTGGGGCGTCGGTCATTTTTCACATTTAGTGATTAATTAAAAATATAAATCCACATTTAATGAAAAAAACATGGCTCGTTTTAGCTACTACGATAGAGAATCATTCCATCAGCAGGGTTATTTCGATTCATGTTCTGAGCACTCAACTGAATTCCTATATATATATATATATATATATACAGAAGATCTCGTTTTGGTGCTCTACTTGCATCAAGTTCATCCATAAGGTCTCCAACTACTTTGCATGCCGATTCTCCAACATGGCTTGTTTGCTTATATATATATATATATAATCATCATCATCAGCCTAGTTATGCCCACTGCAGGGCAAAGGCCTCTCCCATACTTCTCCAACTACCCCGGTCATGTACTAATTGTGGCCATGTTGTCCCTGCAAACGTCTTAATGTCATCCGCCCACCTAACTTTCTGCCGCCCCCTACTACGCTTCCCTTCCTTTGGAATCCAGTCCGTAACCCTTAGTGACCATCGGTTATCTTCCCTCCTCATTACATGTCCAGCCCATGCCCACTTCTTTTTCTTGATTTCAACTAAGATGTCATTTACCCGCGTTTGTTCCCTCACCCAATCTGCTCTTTTCTTATCCCTTAACGTTACACCTATCATTCTTCTTTCCATAGCTCGTTGCGTTGTCCTCAATTTCAGCAGAACCCTTTTCGTAAGCCTCCAGGTTTCTGCCCCGTAGGTGAGTACTGGTAAGACACAGCTGTTATACACTTTCCTCTTGAGGGATAGTGGCAACCTGCTGTTCATGATTTGAGAATGCCTGCCAAACGCACCCCAGCCCATTCTTATTCTTCTGGCTATTTCTGTCTCATGATCCGGATCCGTGGTCACTACCTGCGCTAAGTAGATGTATTCCCTTACCACTTCCAGTGCCTCGCTACCTATCGTAAACTGCTCTTCCGAGACTGTTAAACATTACTTTAGTTTTCTGTAGATTAATTTTCAGACCCACCCTTCTGCTTTGCCTCTCCAGGTCAGTGAGCATGCATTGCAATTGGTCTCCTGAGTTACTAAGCAAGGCAATATTATCAGCGAATCGCAAGTTGCTAAGCTATTCTCCATCAACTTTTATCCCCAATTCTTCCCACTCCAGGTCTCTGAATACCTCCTGTAAACTATATATATATATATATATATATATATATATAATATAATTGTTGGGTGCATTTTTCAAACTACACTAAATTCTTCATTGTTTGAATGCATGGAATTTTTCTTACTCTCACTGGGTTCCATGTTGTATATCCCACTATCTCGAGCGTCCAACGGTAGTCATACCAATAATTATAATGATATAGTAACAGATGTCATACATGTCAAACTAGTACAATTGCATCACAGCCAGAGTGTGTATGGAGAAAACATGTATAGGGCCTAGCGGACTCTGACACTATAGGGAACTCTATACTATAGCGCATTCCAGTTTTCCAATATTCGAATACTAGATAGCATGTTGCAAGAATACTGAAGGTGTAATCCCGACCACGAGATGATCAAACAGGCTAACATGCTTTGTTAACCCCAGCTTTTTATTGTGCTTTTCATAGAAGCACACAAGGATGGGGGTGGTAAAACAATAATTTTACTTAGAATGTACATTGTTCTTTTTTGAAGATGTACAAATTTACAGCTTCATCGCACAGTAATATTAATTTTTTAACATAATTTGCACGGCACAAAGAGAAAAGCTGTTTAAATGCGAGTGCAGTAAATTGTGGTCCGCGTAGCAGTAATTTCGAGTTAGAAAGCGAGGTTGGCTTTTACCAAACGAACAAAACAATTAGCGTGCCCTCAATCATGTAACTGGCATAATCAGTACTCGTCGAGTAGGCAAGCGCAACAATAAAACTTAGCTTTAAGAAACAATTAAAATAAATGAATAGTTTAGTATATATACGCAAACATTAAATCGCAAATTTAATGCCTCACACTAGGGAAATGCGCGCACGGTATGTCACAGAACAGTCGGAGAATAACAAGAAGCGTTGAAACAATGCAACCGCGCAGCGATGCGCAATCCGCCACAAAGCGTGCACTGCAGCTGTCGGAAGTCGAAAGAATGCGTGAAAACGTTTCATACAATGAAACAAACGCGAACCATATACATTGCACACCCAATCAATCCCACCCTAGAGCGCTGACAACGCAATATAAACGCGCAACGTAATTCTTCGCTTGTTTATCGTGGGCTCAACGATGCTTGCCGTCGCTTCGGAAAAAAAGCGTCCGTGCACCTCTAATTTCAAAGCGGTGAAGGTGACGCCCTCGCCGAGAAAGGCGCGATCGAGTTTTATCTTCAATCCTAGCAACCACGCACGAAATTCTAAGGAACTGCTTCGTACTCCGCTCGGATCGGCCACTGCCCTCGGCGGCGCTCCGGATCGCGTCGGTTGCGTTGTAAACACACAATCGCTCGCTGCAACCGCAATGCCCCTCCTTCCTAAACTGCTTGCTCACGCGCGCAAAACACTTCAGCGTTGACGGCGTACGCTCGCGCTTGGAGTTGGTCGACGAGGGATACTCACTTGTCGAGCCAGAACGTCCACTCAGTTTGCAGAGGGACCCCTTCGGCACCGTCGTCCGGCATTGCTGGCGTAACATCGCAGCGGTCATCAACGGATCGGCGACTGTCGGTATCCGCGTCTGCCATTTTGCGCAGAGCCGCCAAAGCAGACGCACGTGACGTGAAAGCAAGAGGGCCTGCCCTCGCCTTCTTCCTACAGACTCGTATAGTTTCGGTTTCGTTTACTACCCTGCGACCACCTGCGACCCTGCCTTGAGTGGTGAAAAGCATGGTTGGAGAGACGGGAGACTTTAGTACTGACCACAGAGAAGTAAAAAAATATTATTTGTCTGTGGTACCATATAGTGGCACTGACATAAGGGACTGTGACGGTGAGCTTGCCCGCTTGACAACACAGCGGGTTACATCGTCACAGTCCCTTATTTCAGCGCTAAAGAGTTGTAAGAGCAGCTGTGAGGACTACTCACAGGAACATTTGCCTCAGGTTCTGCTAAGCTTCTTTCTTTTTTAAGCTGACGCAGGGAATAACGGAAAAACGCTGGTAACGAAACGATGAAGGAGAATGGCCGCTTGACATACAGGGTGCATGTCCGGGTGACCTTCAGATGTTGGGATCATTTAATAACGGTGTCATACGCCCAACCGATCCGGATCGAATTTCTCGATCGCGATTGGCTGCCTTCCATAATTTGCGTAAATGAGCCAATCACAATCGAGAAATTTGATCGCACATTCTTCAAAGGGTGCTGCGTGCAATGAACAATACGTTCTCGCGTGTGAACAGTATCATCATCAAAACATCGAGCTGATGAGTGCGGCACAAATCAGTTTGAATTCAATCCAATGCACGCAGTGTACGCGGCGTGTGCGCGGCGAGTGTGCGAAAATGCTTGATTTGGTGTCTTCGGTGGAAAAGTTATATGGTACATGTGGCTAACTACACAAATGCACAGAGAAGAGGAACTGGCAGCCATGCGATCTCCTGCTGACAAGTGGTCTTCGTCGTGCAACGAAATAGCAGGCACGTGTAGCACGTCCCAGTGGCCATTTGAGTGTCTCGCAGAAGGTGAGTGTTGCTTTTGTTTTGCTTTCCCACGAAAGAGCATCGCAACGTCCATCATTGTGCACGGAGGCACTGACGAAGGTAGGCTTGGTAACTAACGTTAAATTGAGGAACGACCGGCAGGGTTATTCACACTTACACAGCAAAGGAAAAAGACATAGAGGAGCAGTGTCGAGCAGTTTTTACCTCGGGGGCTCCTGCCAGATACATGGCGACGGAGTGAGCGCCTCCGATCGGCAACCACTGCACCGAATTTAATTAGGTTTGTTATGCTGGTGTCACACGGTGCACTTCCGATCGCAATCGAGCCCAGAAGGAGTAATCACTTTCCCCGGCAACCACTGCACTGAATTTGATGAGGTTTGTTATATGGGTGTCACACGGTGTACTTTCGATCGCAGTCGAGAATTTCGTCCCGGACCGGGCTCGATCGCGATCGAAAGTGGCTGTGGGACACCGGTTTACACTTCAAAGAGAAAGTTAAAATTAAGTGAATGTAGGAAGCAGATTGTTTATTTAGACCGTCAATACTTTAAATTTGTTAAAAATTCAAAATAAAGAGACAAGGAAATTATTAAGTTTACAACTCGGTAACTCGGCAATGAAAAACGATATTAGAATTCTGTGAATTGCACCTTATGGTACATCCAAAGCCTACAATATTTATAGTACACTAGATGCTAGCCAGGACAGTGGTGGTCTGGCATTGAGAGCAAGCCATGCCTAGATCCGCAGTTAACTTGGCCCACAACACACACGTTCTGAGCACACCACTGTGAGGTTCCTACAGCAGACCACTGCCTCTGGGGTTGTCCTAGATGGCCTCTTTCATGATATCGACTTTGCCAGCACAGTACACCACTAGAGCAGTCTTCACTTGCTGTCCTCCCTTTCTCGGTCTCCACCCTCTGCACCTGGTCCCACACCCGCTGCCTTGTGCTGGAAAGGTTCATTGAGTTGTACAGCCTCCACCCTCTATTGCTCAGACAGCCATAGGGTTCGGGTGACCCATTTTTTTCTTACTGAGCGCAGGGGAACGTTCTTGTAAGTCTCCCGAGCCCGAATGTTCTTAAATCTTTCCCAAGCCCAGCACCCCTCTGGCATGCCACTGAGGCGGCCTTCAGTAAATTTGGTAGCTGCCTCCTTTGCTTTGAAGAATGACCACCCAAGGTCTCCTTGCACCGCCTCATATGGTGGGAAACTATGTACCCCCAGTGCAGTACGACCAGCTTCTCTTTGGCAGACTTCAAGAGCGTGCCGGGTTGAAGGTGAGAGGCACACAAGAGCATTTATGAAAGTGAGAGCCAGGACTGCAAAACTTTGCCAGAGTTCCCTGGTGACCTCGTATTACCTGAAGGCCCACAAAGCCCTCAAACCCGGGAAGGTATGAGGTGCCAAGGCCTTCGTGCGCAGCTCCTTCTCATGCTTGCCGACATAGTTGCCCATTGTCGCCACTGTCACCCCAAGGTACCTGTAGCTCTCCACCCCCTGAAGTGGTTTGCTCTGCAGCAGAAGAAGCAAGTCAAGCGTCTCTTCCCAGGCTGCGAAACGCATGGCCATCAACTTCTTCTTCTTCGTGATTTGGGAGAGGGAAAATACGCTCAATTCTGCAGCCCATATGGGAGCACGGCGCAGCGTAATGGGGATGGGGGCGGGGAATGAAAGATGAGAGGATAGAGGGGGAAAGGGAGAGCAGGTTTCAGGCAGCAGACGTCAGCATCATCCAGGGGCGATGGCCGGCGCTCGAGGCAGAGGCCGTGCGAGGCCGAAGTCTATTGGCGATCTAGGAGCCCGTTTGAGTACACATATTCAAGCAGGCTTGCCAGTGCTGGGAGGTGGTAGCGGGCCGGGAAGAGCAGGTGTGTCTCTGAGGTAGCCGGGAATCCATACCGTCGGTAGGTGGCAGTGACTGGAGCGCACTCCTGGGCTAATGCAGGACAGGTGCAGAGTAGGTGCTCGAGGGTCTCGGCGTCACCGCACCTTCTGCAGGCCGGCGAGGCGATGCGTCCCTTGGCATGGAGCCTAGCTGCTGTCCACACGGAGCCCGTGCGCAGACGAAGGAGTGTCGAACGGTCCCGTCGCGAGAGACCGTTTTCAGGGAGGAGTTTTGGGGCGCGGTTGGTAGCTACCCTGCTATCCGGATGATTGGAAGTGAGCAGCTGTTTGAGTCTCTGCCTGGAGTAGTCCGATGCTGCGACTGCTCTGGTGAGTGGAACGGTCGGGTGGTGGGCAGCCTTAGCAAGGACATCCGCCTCCTCGTTTCCAGCGATCCCTACGTGGGAAGGCAGCCAGTGGAAGGAGATGGCTACCCCCACTGCAGAGAGGGCAGAGATTTTTGCTCTCAGGAGGGTCTCAGTGACTCCGTGCCGACGGTGATCGGAGAGTGCCTGGAGAGCCGGTCGCGAGTCACTTAGCACCGCCACTGGTTTTGTCGGGGGGTCCTCAGCCAGGAGGTCTGCAGCCAGGTGGAGTCCCGCCAGCTCAGCTGCTGTGGAGCTCATGCGAAAAGGAAGTCTGCACTGCCTGCTCTTGCCCTCAGATGGGATGGTACATGCCGCCGCTGCGGAGCCATTGGAGAGCACGGAGCCATCCGTGTACACGAGCAGCCTGCCATCCAGCTCTTCCAGGAGTTTGCCAGTAGCTGCCTGTTGTAGTGCTGCTGCTGGCGTCCGGCGCTTTGATGCTCCATTCAGGGATAGGTGCACCTCTGGAGGCTGCTTGTGTGGCGGAGATGTGACCACGGGCACTGGTCGCTGTACAATCAGCTCCTCGTAGAGCTGACAGAGGCCCCCCATGCGAGGTAGCGGCTGGCTCCGCAGTCGGCAGAGCAGAGCCCCACCATCTGGAGCACGGTGCAGACGGTCAATGTGCCCAAGGGCACGTTGGAGGATGTGCAGCGACAGTGGCCATTCGCCAGCCTCAGCCAGTGTGGCAGCAATTCGAGAGTGCTTGGGGAGACCGAGGATGCTCTTTACTGCACTCCTGTGCAGTCTCTCGAGTTGTTGCTTCCTGGCTGGAGATAGTAGAACCAGTGGCTGGGCATATAGCAGGATGGATGTGGCCGCCGCTTGGTTCATCCGCAGCGCTCACTTGACGATGAAGCCCCGACCACGCTGCTGCATCTTGCTCACTGTCCCCTGGACTCTTCGGACTTTGGAGGTGACAGCCTTGGCAGCAGGAATCCAGGAGAGCTGATGATCAGTGGTTAGGCCTAAATATGTGACCTCCCGCTTCCATGGGACGGTGGTGTTTGCAATGCGCAGCTGTTTCACGTAGAGGCGTGCGGAGGCTAGCGGGTGTACAAGTAGTGCCTCTGTCTTTGCCGGGAACACGGAGAGGCCAATGCCACCGAGGAAGGAGATGACCGCTTCTAATGCCCTTTGTAGAGAGCCCGGGTGGCAGCGATGCTTCTCCTGGGTCCTCGCATCCACATTAGGATGGATAGTTGGGCGTGTTGGTTAAGCATGATTTCTGAAGTGAAGGCGCTAAAAAGACGGAGGACAAAGAAGAAACACACACACACAGGGTGCCACTTCCAACAATGTTTATTCAGGAAAAAACGCCACTGATTTACACTAGGAGCGTAATCACAGTTTCTCAGGGCACATTCGCGTTTAGGTAGAACAGTTCTTTGCGTGACAGTGATATGGATGCAACACTTACGCAGTTATCAGCTGCTTCAATGATTCTTTTGGCCTCAATTATTAATCTAACCCATTTGTCACGGCTTCTGGCGACCACAGCGCAGGCGTGGAAGTCTGGCTTACATCTGCAATTTCTACAATGAATTGCCAGGTGGCCCTCCCTCCCATTGTTCACTTTGTTATTGTGTTGCCTCAGCCTGTCATTCAGGCACTGCTCTGTTTGGCCCACATACTTTTTACCACAATCTAAAGGAATCTCATAAACAACTCCTGCCTGACATTCTACGTATTTGTTATCGTGTTTAGTAGCACAGGCCGGAGCCTTGCGGGAATAAGGGTTGGTCATTCGACAGAGCTTAGAGAGCTTGCACAGGGCAGAAAACACGACAGTTACGTTAGCTTGCTTTGCAATCTTTTTCAAATTATGTGACATGCGGTGTATGTAGGGTATGACAGCAACTTTTTCTTTTTCGCGGGGTGGCTCCTGGTCCGGTTGGCGGATTCGCGACTTCTTCAGGATTGTTTCCGCTACGGACACTAAAACAGGTTGCAGGTGGCCTGCCTCTTCCAGGCGGTCAATCTGCTTAAGAAAACTCGCCGCAGCTCGATGTGGACAGGACTTCTTAAAAACGTTCAGCAGGCACATGTTGGCGATGCTGCGTTTTACTAGCTTAGAGTGAGAGGAACTAAAAGGCAGCAGAGGTTTAGTGTTGCCTCAGCCTGTCATTCAGGCACTGCTCTGTTTGGCCCACGTACTTTTTACCACAATCTAAAGGAATCTCATAAACAACTCCTGCCTGACATTCTACGTATTTGTTATCGTGTTTAGTAGCACAGGCCGGAGCCTTGCGGGAATAAGGGTTGGTCATTCGACAGAGCTTGTAAGTATGCAAGTACAGTCTCGCTTGGGTGCTGGTTATGTGACTGAAAACCACATATCCAAACCACATCCTTGCAGGGCTTTCCAGGGTGACAAAAAAAAAGTGGCCCACATTTTTTGGAGTGTTCTCAGTTGTTGAATACGGGAACACGCTCAAATTGCTGGGTTTCATCTGGCAGGGCCCGAACTCGGGCTCAACATTTAGTAGACGATGGCTAGCTTTTTGCAATGTTGTCAGCTCCTCTGGCGCTGCACAAAGAGGGCTTGTATAACAACTTGTAGGGGGCATCTGGAACATGAACGGGTACACCACATCTCTAGCAGGTGTCACGCAGTGGCGACAACTAATAGTCCAGCAGGCATGACAGGCTTCCTTAAGAAACTCCATTGGCTTGATTTGCGCCTATGAAGAACTGAAGGAATCGGCGGTCGTGCATGATAGCAACAAACATGCTTGCCGGTTGTTGAAGAATGGAATTTCTGCTGCACTCAATTTAAAGCTGGCAAAGGGTATTCAAGATAATGCGAAAATGTAACTACAACAATTTCAAACAATACAGAAGCCCTTGTGCATGACTGCAATCACTTGACCTAAATCTAGCCGCTTGTTTCGTCACAAAAAAAATGATAAAGCCACATGCCCGTGGCTTTGAACAAGAACAAACATTAAAAACGTTCGGGGCAATACAGTGGTCGACACATCTCATGTATTGCAGCACCTCTACACTCTGCATGGAATTAATTCAGAGCCCTTCACCATGGCATTTCCACATCATGTGTCACTCTAGGACGTTAACTCCTACAACTAGTTGTTAGAAATATATTACATTGATTGTCTCGTCCATGTGTAACCACATCACAGACTCTCATCATCTGTGTCTTCCAAACCACTGGGGTGGTGTTCTCTTGGTGCAAACCGTGAAAGGTGGTCCTACACTAGATCTACCTTATCCATAGCTTCAAAACAGCTTGTAAGAGGTGGTGGCACAGGGGGTAGGGCAGTCAGGTGCGCAGCGCCAAAACTGTTGCTTTCCACAATGTCTTCAACAATTTCAAGCAGTTGCCCAGCGTACTCTGCAGAAGATACATGCAAACAAACAAAAACACATCAGATTATTTTAAACTGATGCACAAGTGGGGTACCTGCCATCTCCCTACTTTATTAATGTACACAAAGCAGGAGTGCAGATATTCAGTTTGAAATCTAAAAAGAATGACTGCTACTAGTTGAAAACAAACACAGCCTTGAGGATTCCTGCTCTCCTTAGGCAAGCTGGAGAACTGATATGGTGCTGCATACTCCATATCCACCTTAGGCAAAAATATTTACAAACTGAACTTTTCAAAAGGGGTGACATTAATTGCAGTGAACTGTGGGTTGCTCTACAACAGAGTGAAGCACCTCTGGGCTATCACTATCTTTTGCAATCTACCGTTTGACTGTAGGCTTGTCATTTATTTTGTATATAGAGTACACCCTTTCAAGACAAACCTCAAGGGACTGGAGCATTTGTTTCTCTTAACAGAAGTACCCCTAAAAAATTAATTGAGCCCACCAGGTGCATCCATACATTACATGTTAACACTGCATAAAACAGCCTTTCAGAGAGAGGATAATTGCAAATAGAGTTGACTCCCATTAAGATGAACTTCTTTAAGATAAATTCTTTGATAAGATGAACAACGCGAGACATTTGGTTAGTTTCCCATAGTACTCAATGTAAAAGAAACCTGCTTAAAGGGCCACTGACCACCCTCCAACCTAAAATATTTTCTAACTAGATGGTTGTCTCCGGAACGTGTGGCCACTTATGTCTTTAAAAAAAAAAAAACAATAGCGGAGCTACAGCTATCCAAATCAAGCAACTCCATCATGCCCCTTTCCTGCCATTCCCTCTCCAAGTTTTCTTTCCTCTCTCCTGCCACGGGGACTAGGATCACCAAGCAAACTTTGCCATCCTCCACCAGTGTTTGTGAGAGGCGTGCGCTCTGGTGAAGTCAGGTCCTCACGTCATGGCCCCACCTTCAAGAGTGTATTTTTCTTGCATTTTACTACCCGGAGAACTTCCGTGGAGAACCCGATTGCGCGGTACTTGGCAAATATCCCTTCCGCCATGTTTACAGATGTTTTTTGTCCTCCGCAGCCTTTCATTTCATTTCATTTATTTACTCTCAGGTCGTACAGGCATTACAGAGAGGAGTGGCAATAGAAAAAAGAAATAGCTAATGAGGCAGCACATGGTCACAGATAGCCGACTTGAACACATCATGGTCTGTGATAGTGATGATGGATGCGGGAAGGCGATTCCAATCTTGACTTGTTTTCGGGATGAAGGCTTCGAGGTATACATTGCTTTTACACTGAGGCACCCCAACCTTCATTCGATGATCAATACGGAATGACAAATGGCTCGGTGGCGAAAAAAGTGTCATTTTTAGCTCATTATTAGTGTAGTATATTTTATGAAACAGGCATAAGCGGGAAATTCGACGTCTAGTAGAAAGGAGAGGTAGTTCAAGCTCTTGCTTCATGCGAGAAATGCTGGCTAAGCAATAGTAGTTAGAGAGGATAAACCTAACTGAGCGGTTCTGAACCGATTCTATGGACTGTGTTAACGAGCTAGTGTACAGGTCCCATATCGATGAAGCATACTCAAGTTTAGAACGCACGAGTGTTTTATATATAGTAGTTTCAATGGAATGGGAGCAAGGTGAAAATTCCGCTGAAGAAAACCAAGGGAACTGTTAGCTTTGTTAATAACATGGTGGATATGCTTCTGCCATGACAGATTATTAGTGATATGGACGCCTAGATACTTGCAGCTGTCGGCGAACTGAAGAGGGCAACCGTTAAGATCATAGCCCTGAGAAATGGACCGGTTAATCTTTTGAGACACCCTCATTGCTTTACATTTGTTAATGTTTAGTTTCATAAGCCATGCATCACACCAAGAAGAAATATTATTTAGATCAGATTGAAGAACGGAGAAGTCAGACTCATTAGAAATTACGCGGTACAGAACGCAGTCGTCTGCAAAGAGCCTTATGTTAGAACAGAATCAGGCAGCTCAATAATATAAATTAGAGAAAGAAGAGGCCCTAGGACTGACCCCTGAGGAACACCAGATGTAACATTGCATGATTTAGAGTCATGATCATTAACAGAAACGTATTGTGTTCTATTCTGCAAGAAACATTCAATCCACTTAAGCAAGTTACAATCAAGATGGAGTGTGCTAAGTTTCAGTAATAGTAGTCGATGTGAGACGGTATCGAAAGCTTTCGCGAAGTCAAGGAAGATGCAGTCAATAACTGAAGCTCGATCTAAAGCGGAAGACAAATCATTAGTAAAGGTTAATAATTGAGTCTCACAAGAGTAATTTTTGCGAAAACCATGCTGCTGTGACAAAAAAGTGTGATCATTATGCGAGTAAATATGGTACGGATAGACCTAGCATGCTCAAATATTATTTAGGGGTACTTGAACTTCTGATAAGATGAACAGATTTTCCTGGTCCCTTCAAGTTCGTCTTAACGGGAGTATACTGTGTTCATACTGAAATAAAATTTAATTGCATATATCAGAGGAACGATTTAAAATAAAGCTTCCACTGCTAATGTCAAATGGTGCAGTCATTTAGATCCTCCTTTTGCACTGCAGCGCTGTTAACTGGAAGTAGAATGAATGTGTGTTGCTTAGTGGCGCAAGGGCCGGGTATGGCCAAGGAGTGCCACAACCACTTCTTTGCTGTTGATGCATGCAATATTGTTCTTGTAGTCCAGTATTTTTGATCGTGCATCTGAAACCAGCAATAGGAAAAGCATAGTGCCTGAATTGTAGGCATTCAAGTGTTGCCTTCCCTCTGCAGTTGTGTACACACCGTAAGTTGGAGGCTCTTTGACTGGGCATGCTACTGCCTTTCCTTGCCTTGGGATGTTTTACCGTCCACCGACACTCCCCCATGGAGGTTCTGCCTTGCGACCTGTCCGCATTCCCATTATAATGAAGTGCAACCAGTTGTGACCTGTGCAGGGATATGCAGGTCACAACTTGTCAAAAGAATGTCAAAAGTGGTCAGACTGCGGTCATGTGGTGTAGCAATAACTTTGCACAAAACTCGACGAGCCAGCCTGCCTGCAGTTTCGCAGTGAGACATCTCATGTACCTGTTCGGCTCCCATCTTGTGAAACAATCACATACTGATATGTTTATGCAGGAACAATGAATAGTTTTCTAACACTGCAGCATGCGTATTTTGGACACATTACTCTCATCTTTTACAATACCTAGCACACAGCTACATCAGTGTATGTAAAGAATTGGTGCTTTCTTACCTTGCCAGTATTCCATAGAAGGAAAACATGAAGCTTTTGGCGCTAACCTGTTAATTAATGAATGGAATGACTCCATGTTCGATGTCTGGCATGATGGCAACACTTGCTTGATGTCGATGATCAGGCGACAGTTTTTGACAATCTTCTGCAGCTTTACAAAGCTGTCGGTGCCTGATCACACAAAACAAAAGGATACAGCGTTACATACAGGCAGAAACATTTAAAAAGGCTCTCCGAATAAATAATGAAGAGTGCATCAATGAGCAGGTATACAATCCTCATTTGAAATGCATCAACCGAACACTTTATCCTAATCTCATAACGTCAAAAGCGTCATTGGTGACCACCAAGGGCCATTGTTTAGATCTGCAGCCTACGAAAAGCAAAGGGTATCCCTGCAGTATGAATGGAAAAGTCACCTGGTAGGACGTAAATACCTGCAAAAATCCACTTTCTGGGCAGCAGGTCCCCATGTTCACAATGCGGATAGTCATCACTGTGGTTACAGTGCTTATTTTGCACGTGGTTTAGGAAAGATTTCCAAACAGCCACAGCCAGTTCGCCTCTGCCCGCACAAATCTTCACCGAATAATAGAAGTGGTTGATGATGGACGTGATCCACTTTTCAATGAGACTGCAGCCTCGTGAATGTGAAACAGCCTGCAGCTTCTTTTTTAGCCCTGCACACACACAAAAAAAGAAGGCAGACCAGGCAATTATTCTTAGCTGCCTTGCTTAAAAAGTAATTACCACATCTGCATCACCAAGAGCCATCAACTGCAGTTGGTCTTCCATGATGATGAGGACACCACTCTTGTGCCTAATTTTCTGAAAAAATTGGGCAGTGTTCATGAGTAAATAGCACTCCGCACGAAAGAACCCTAATGTGAACACACAACAGTTATATACGACAAGACCACTGTGCATGGTGAACAGCACAACTATGTTTGCAATGGTCAGAAATGGTCGAAATACTGCTTTGTCACAATATGGCTGCTATATCAGCAGCTTACAAGAAAGGTTATTCTTTTGGATGGAACACAATGATGACAGCACTTATGCCAGCAAAAGCTTCCTAATCTGCTAATGTGACAACCTCTAATCTCCTGCTTGGCCTTCCGTGTTTCATGACAGTAGTGCTAGTGGTCATTCAAGATGTGAAGTTTCCCAGCAGACAGCAGACCAATGATGCACTGAAAGCTGTGAAGTGCTAATCTTTTGCAGCATGCCAAGCATCGATGAGGTGGGTGACATCAGGCCACTCTCTTTGCATATGGCTGCACACCTGGGTGTGCCTGTCTGTTACCAATTCATTCACATGAATTTTTCCGTCATCAAGAGCCTTCAGCGCCCTCTTCAACCCTTCCAGTTCCATGGCACCACTGCTGGTGGCTTCATTTGACTGCAGTGGGAAGTGAAAGAAAAGTTAAAGCTGACAAAAGCAAGTATGCTGCACATACCAAAACCAGAACGGTCTTTCACTTGCAGAAGCTGCACATCTATTACACAGTTGAGAGAGGTGTTCAGCAGTGAGTATGTCCCATACTTCACACAGTAGCCTGGAGAATCGGCACGGCTGTCACCTGCCAGCTGGGCACCAGTACTGCTTAAGCAGCTCAAAAGAGATAGTTTTTCGCGTTCCCAAAGCTAGAATGAAGAGTAGACACATATATAAACATAAGTAAGGAAAAAAAGAGAGAAAGCAAGAAGTGTAATGCAATGAGACAATGCAAAACACAGCTTTAATAATGGGCAAAGTAGTATGACATAATAAATGCATGTCATACAGTATGCGAAAGCATTAATGCACCACAGCAGAGTTTTGTTTTCGAATGTGTCCGCTTTTGAGCCGGCAGTATTCAAGACATAAAGCGGCACAAGGATGAACAACGTTCTCCAGCAATGTTTGCCGTTTTCTCTCGTGGTGTCGCCTCAGAAGATCATCTTTCTTGTCAGTGATGCATTTACACAAGTCGTGCGACTGTCCTGGCAGGTGGCTCTTTATATAACACAGCTGCTACCCATGGGTCTTGTGCGACCCAGGTTGCCACATTGTCTATTTTGAATCCAGCCTCAAGAACACAGCCTTTCCCCTGGCCATGTCGGGCAGTTCCCACACAATGTGCTGGGCAGGTTTTATAGAGCAGCAGAAGTCCTCATACCATTTCTGGCAAAGCGGTGCAGCAGTTCAATGATGCACCACTGTTCCTGGCTGTTCCAAAACAGACCTGGCTGTTCCAAAACAGCCACCCGTGGGTCTTATGCGACCCAGGTTGTTCAGGTTGTTGATTTTGAACCCGGCCTCAACGCCGACAACAACAAGGGCTTTTCCGATCAATGGGGCTAGTAATGCTTTCGCATATAAAACAGGCTTCAAACAATTTTTTTTTTGGGGGGGAGGGGGGATTAGCTTCGTGGCCTTGTTGATACTAAAGCTTTTTTTCTAGTGGGCACAAGCACACTGCTAATCATGCTCACCTTGTGCGCAGCTAGGATCAACAGATCCCTCTGTAGGCAGTCATACGTTCGCTTGGTGAAGCAAGCAATATCGGCACTCTGGAGCACCCGCAGCACTTGTGTGGGACTTGACCCGGTAAACAAGATTGAGGCAGCAAGAATGACATTGCCCGTGGCAAACCGCTTCTTCTTTTGCTGACTGTGCCAATGCAAAGTGTGGCCATCCTGGCAGGTTGATGTAACAACGGCAAGAGAGCCAAAAACCTGTGCACACAAGAACACCCACATAGTCCTCTATACATACCAGAATGCAAGATTAAAGCTCTTATTATGCAATTACTACATAGAATTGAATGAAGAAAATTGGGACAGAACACTTGTTTTATAATAAAGCTAGAACAGAATGATTAGTGATCACTTAAGCTCAGCTATTCCAACAAACACTGCCTTCAATGATCAGTGAATTATCTGTGTGGCTTAAGTATAGCCTGCTGTTTTCATAGGTGCTTGAACACGAGAGTAAAAACGTTTCTTTTCTGCTGGAACTTACAACATGCAAGAAATATCTTTGCATTGTCTTTTGATACATGCATATTGGGAATGCAAGAAAGGAAAAGGTAATGGGGCTGGCAAAATGAGAGCACGAAATTTAAGTATGTTGCAACAGCTTTGCATAAAAGCAATGATTTCCGTACCTGTACTGATGACTTTGCAGGAAGGTGGAATTTCCTGCAAAACTTCGTAAGGGCCAGGAGGTTTTGCTCATACACAATGAATTTGCGAGGAAATCCTGGTTGAATGGCAGAACTGTAAAACAAATTTATATTCCCTTTAGCACAACTGCTCTGATTCTGAGCTGCATCCTTCACATTTTTCCTGCAGAAGGCAGGGCTTTTGAGAGTATTACTGACAAAAGCAACTATTTAGCATGAATATCTTGACAAAATTTGTATGGTTAAAGTACCTGCATTGACCAGCATATCTGTAAGCAAAGATTTGAGCCATCAGACACACTACCCTAAGCTACACCACTCACATCGCTTACACCCAACACTAACACATATCACATGAACATGTTCCCGAAATCCCCTGCAGATAAAGCAGTGTAATGTGGCCCTGGAGCTGCGGGAGGTGAAACTGACCAGTGCATGCCTGGACGAACAGGCAGCACTCCTTGTGATTGCCAGCAGGTCGACAGAGGCCTCCAGAGCCCTGGACTGAGGGCTCTTCCACAAATGTGCCAATTACCATCCTTGTCAATAAAAGTTTAATCAATCGATCAGACACACTTGCACTTCCACGTCCTCCAAAGATGGCTCATATATGTAATCGTTTCGATTGTCCTGAAAACTGAGTGAAAATGCTTGCCACTGTGGCGTAGAGCACCTTGGGACCTCTGGCAGCACAATGTCTGCAAAATCACACTCTGTCTGACATTAAGTTGAGAGTATGACGGAAGCCCGTCTGGTCGGGATTTCGTCTGGTCTGACATTCTGTAAAGAAAGATGAAAAGCTATTGTAAATGTGCACATGTTGAGGTGAAATTGTAAAGAGTGAAAAACGCAGCAGCTCAGCAAGAACTTTGGGTACTCCTAAGTAAACTCTTATAGCAAGTAGCCACAAGAGCGTAAGAGGCCCCTTACATGCAACTCGACATGCACCATTCTGCTACTCACAGCTATACGTATTTAAACCTCTTTTTCGAGCTGCAGAACAATGCCACGCACTCTTATCTCCACCTCACGCAGCTGGTACACTATAAATGCCTTCGGCTGCCATGACCAATCATGCATGGCATAATACACCAGTTCTGTACCTCGCTCGTATTTCCAGCAACCGCCGCATGCTGGCACTGCTACAACATGTCAGGTGACTGTTATTTGCTATTATGTTCTTTGTTAATTGGCAACATTAACTATTGAGGTTAATTAGCCACTTTATTTAACTACATGTTATTGCCCACTCTGTAGCCTACTCTGTGGTGCGAGGCACATACACAAGGCCTCCTTTATGTTACACTTAATCCAAGCTCCTCCTCAGGACCCCAAGGATGATGGTTCGGTGCCACATGACCACCCATTTTTTTTAAAGAAATACTGCTACAATGTCGTCATTAACTGGATAAATCGGAGAGCTTCGTCATTGGATACTGGGGTTTGCTCAAAATGTTCTCTCTAATGCTATTGTGTTAGAAGTATACGTAACACAACAAGTGTGCTGTGGCGCTACACCTTCAACACTTGCCTAGAAGAGAAGCATTAATTTTTGTTTCAGGGTCCACAAGAGAAAAACCCGCCTGCACTAAGTGCGTTGCTTGAAAGCACTGCACTACAAACATTACTCTCAGAGGCAAGATTACGACACAAAAACCTAACGTGGGAGGTCGGACAATCAACTCTATCATGTTTCGAGACCAAAACAAACTGTTCATATCACGTATACTTCACTTGAATACATAATGCAAAGTGCACATGCGATGCACAGTGGGGACAGGAGAACACGCATATGCTGTTTCCACCTTCCATACCATGTGCGCTTATGTTCACTATAATATGACCCTTATCAAAAGACCAATTTCAAGTCCTTGGAAAAGAAGCTATTAATAGCATATCTTATGTCATACTCTAATCAGAAATCTGGAGCATGTTTTCATGCTTTGTCAACTAAATGCATGCTTCAATAGGAGATTTGGATTCAAATCTTAAGTTCTTATCGGCCAAGATGGATTATGTGCTCATCACAGATGCTAGGCCCTGTGTCTGATGGCCAGCTGGAATAAGGCACTAATCGTAGCCACTAAAATTCCTCAGAGCATACCTCCCCACTGCCCTAATTCACTGACATAAGTCATTGTTGCTTGGGTCTTTGGTTACACTGACATCTTGAGCAATGAGGCAGGCCATCAGGGGACATGCAAATTTAAAAGTACCCTATGCTGGAAGATAATCATGGGCTGTCACTCATGTAAGATTACACTCTATAATGCAAAACTTCATTAGAAAACACCTGTTTTTCATATCCAAACTTGTCACTAGTGGCACATGTGACAAGTTTCTCACATAACTGAACAAAGATCAGTCATGCTAGCTCTTTCCATATGCACCCGCAGTTCGGGTTGCACCATCTGTTTGTGAACCGATGTTCCTCATTTTTGGACGCAAAGTGGCCTGTGTCGCCTTTATTGACACTTTTACAGTGCACTGCATTTGGGAGTCGTGTACTGCATGAGATTCCTTCTGTGGCTGCGCATGGGGGTGATGGTGTGGAGTAGCGCTGCCCAAGTGCTGGATCAAAAGAAAACAATCACAGGAGCCTTGGAGGCATGTTTAATGGATCATTTGTGCACACAGAGCACACATCATAAGCAACGTGCTTGCCACAATCATGCCAGTGGTTCCATTATTCCATTACAATCTAGACTGGTCACCCAGTTTTACGAGTACAAGCATATGTTTGTAGGCATATTCTCCCCTCAAATACCACTACCATGACATAGATCATGCTTGGAAATGTCTAGCCTATGTAATGACACAGCAATGTAAGATCTTTTGCAAGTGCTTCCTTTAGTGTGGATTTATCAGTAACCTTATGCACCAAGTTGAGCTGAGTTGAGGTTTATGCAAGAAGCTACTGGTAAGACTAGCCTCGCGATTATTGTGCCGGCAATCGCTTCACTGTAGCGACGCCTTAGATCAAGAATTTGAAACACAGATTTGAGACCCGGCACATTTATGTCAAAAATCACCTATACTAGTTGAAATTTTGTATTCTCGGCACTTTGCACATAAGGGTGTGATCAAAACTTACTCGCAGATACTTCGTCCATGGCCGTCGTGTCCCAGGAATTATCATGATCGCTGCCAACTCCAGCGATGCACTGCACAAAATATCACATACGCCAGCGTGAGAGCCACTGACAACAAACGCACCATATCCATCACAATCGAATGAAATACACACCTGATGCTTTGGTGCAGTTGCTCCAGTCCCATATTGAAGGAGACTGCAAGCGGAAGCGGGATACACCGTTGGCATGGCATCGGGTTTCAGGCAGCGCTTCGCCGGGATCCCGAAGTCGGCCGCATACTGACTACAGTACCAGTCCGACGAAAAGTGCAGGGAGCAAACCACCGTTCCCGCTTGGGACGGGCGTCTTTTGACGCTGGTTTTTCTGTTTAACTTTTTGTTTCTTCGTGCCAAGCCAAATTGCTTATGGGCAAGGGATGGCAACCCCTGCCTGCAAGTGCCTCCGCCATTAGGACCCTGGGCTTAGGCGTGAGGACTTCACACCCAGGACCTCTTCATTCCCTTTAGCCGCTGAGAGGGTTGAAACTCCCAAAGTTGCCCGCGGGGCACCACGTAGAGGCGGGAATGGCATCAAGACCGATGGTTTGGTCTCGGGAGAGATGGACCCTCTGCCCCCCTGTAGTACGAACAAAGTCTGTCCAAGCATCCCTTTGCGCCCCGTCCCGAGGGAACTTGTGAAAGGTCGCACCGTCTCCGACTCTGCTAGGGCAGAAGTCCACAACGCATTACTTCAATGGCATGGCGGTAGTTGTGCTCCACAGCTACCGTCCGGATGCCTCGAACGGCTCCAACAGAAAGCGCTCGCACGATAAACGTCGCCAGTTTGCGTGACGATGTGAAGAAGGTATGATTACATGTTGGGAAATGCCAAGTTGAACGAGAGACCACTCCGAGCTGCTGAATTATGCGACTCGCAGATGCAGCGCTATGTCTCGGTTAGGCAGGGACCATTAGCGGCATTTCATCGCTACTCATCATACATCACGTTTTTGTGCTAGTGTGCTATGACGTCAATATTTTCGTTCCTCCACTGTGACGTCATAACAGCCGCGCTAGCGATGGGTCTCGATCACGAGAAGGAGCTTTTATTGACTTTTTGGAGCTGAATTAAAATTTTGAAATGTTTGCAGCGTCCAATACCTCATTGTTGGTGTCCTTGCATACAGAAGCAGCCTACAACAGGCTTTTTATAGCCTCAAAATTTGGTGTCTCAACCCCTTTAAGAAAGTGTCGCCTCTGGTCAGTTTCTGGCATGGCACTGTCAACATGGCGGCAAAGCGCGAGGATGTCCTCAATGTACGAGCTATACGACTCGCCATAATGCTGGACATGCTCAGACAGCCTCTTTTTCACAACTTCCGAACGAGTCGTGGGTGTGCCAAAAATCCGCCGTAGCTGCTCCCTGAAAGACGACCAATCACGGAAGTCTCTTTCGTGATTCAGGAACCATGTCTTGGCTACTTGAGACACGTAAAATGGTACGTTTAACCTTGATGTCTCATTCCAGTTGTTGTACTTGCTGACACGATCGTAGTTGTCGAGTGAGTCTTCAACGTCCTCGACAGGCAAGCCAGAGATTTCAGGATTGCGATACCGGTTGTTGGCAGATCATGGAGTGGGGGTGGCTGGCACTTGAACCGAGCTGGTGGACGCTGTGGGCTGGTCTTGCGACATGGGGACTTCTTGACATAAGTGGTGTCCCGAACGTAGCGCCAGGAGAGATCTTGAAGAGCATTGAGGTCGAAGGGATCTTAAAGCGCCTCCACCACTTGAAATACCATGGTCGAAACCACGCTTTATTCCAAGAAGGAAAAATGGCGTCAATGCAAAAACGAACACGAGCCAATGATTGATGATCACTTTTATACAGATGAAGATGAAGTCTGCATAAATGCTTACAACACACACACACACACCGAATTTGTGGTTCTATTTGGCCCCTAGATATTAAGCTTATTTTTGGAAGTTGTCTTGAAGCCTGTGGCACCTCCGCCGCAGGTCGGCCCGGTATTCCACTATCTCCGAGATCGGCCCTCGCATTCCTGTCCACGTACTGTGATACAGACGTAAGCCGGCCAGGGTACCCCCCATAGAAATGCATGCCCTGTTGCACGCTACTGCACGCTACTGTTGCGAAGGAGGATCCAAGGCGACGGTGATTAAACGAAACATTTATATGCAGTATGTACAAGGGCGTTACATGAACGGCTCAGAGGCCGGGGCATTTACAAGGAATGGTATGAAGAATGTGAGGAAGTTAACAAGGATGAAAATATACTTTGAAACTCGTTGCATCATACTGATGTGCTTCCGCTTAGTTTCAACGCCAAATTAAATAAATGGAACTGATCTTAATTTCTTATTCTGATAATCAACTAGTTATTGCAATATGCATGAAAATATAGTTTTGAGAAAATACTTATTACTCTAAACGAATTTAATGTTTTTGTGATGCTGAATGTATGGTTTCATCAAATTGCTATGATAGATTTTGTTCTGTCATTTGCCTAGTTTCACTTCATAGTTTGTATCAGAAAGTTTCAATACAACCTTCGCTGACCCTTCCCAATGAACCTCGAGTTTATTTTTCTTAGAAGGCCGCAGCAACATCACTTGGCTACCCACTTCAAAAGTACGCTTCTTTGCTGACTGGTCGTAGTACACCTTTGACAACGCCTGTGCTGCCTTAAGGTGGCTCTCGACAAGGTCTTTAGTTCTTCTGAGCCTCTGAAGCAAGTTAAGAATGTACGCAACTACATTTGGGTCCTCATCGTAGCCTTCCCAAGCCTCTCATTGCATGCGCAGCGGGGTTCTTAAACTCCGACTGTATACAAGCTCCGCTGGGCTGAAGCCCGTACTCTTGTGGGGAGCAGATCTCAAAGCCAACATTGCGGCTAGAACGCATGCTTCCCAATCACGTTTCCATTCAAAGCAAAGAGCTCTCAATATTCGTTTCAACACTGAATGCATGCGCTTTACTAGATTGGATTGCGGGTGATTCATTGAACTGTGGAACACTTTCATTCCGCACCTTTCCAGGAAAGTAGATGTTAGGCAGCTAGTGAAGACGTTACCATTATCACATTGAATTTCCAAAGGAAATCCGGCTCGAGCGAATATAGAAAGGAGCGCATCAACGACCTGAGAAGAATTGAGCTCCTTGAGTGGCACCGCTTCCGGAAACTTAGTTGCGACACACAGGGTAGTTAAAATGTATCGACATCCATTCTCAAACTCGGGCAATGGCCCTACAATGTCGATTACCAGCCGACGGAAAGGCTCAGTTACGACTGGTACCAACTTCATCGGCGCCTTCCATTTCTCAGTACTCTTGCCGACCCTTTGGCATGTATCGCAAGAGCGCACAAACTCTTCAATCTCCTTTCAACAACGAGGCCAGTAGTACTCTTAAGCAGGTCGAGCTTTCGTCTTCTTCAAGCCGAAATGCCTTGCCCACGCATTCTCGTGTGCGAGGTCCAGTAGTTGACGGCGATACTTTATAGGGATTAAAAGCTGCTCGTACTTACGACCCTGGACATCCATATAACTGCGGTACCACAAGCCAGATTTCTCATGAAATGAAACATTCTTTTTCATTGCTCCCAGTTTCACATTATCAAGCAAGTCCTTTATCGAGCTATGCCCTCGCTGTTCTCGAATGAACGTCGCTCGGTCAACGTTCAGTAGCTCATGCCAGCTGTCAGAGACTGGGGTCAACATCGAGCTCACCTAGCCCAATAGCGCCGGTTCGGTTTCTCTGCCGGTGGGGATGATGCAACCTTCTTCCGCAGCAGACGGCTCGACTACACTACTGCGGGAGTTCTCCAGCCTGGTCGACTGATTGCTGTTTTTGTCTCACTCTCTGGTGCAGTATCAAGTTTCTGCGTGAGCTTCCGCGCTTGCGATTGCGTGAGGGCCATGCACGCCAAGCTGGCAAAGAGCTGTTAGAGAAGAGATAAGGAAAATTCACTGGGAGGGCTGCAGACACGGCCGCTTCGATATTTAGCTTACCAAAAGCGCCATCAATAATCACCGTAGCGATCAGTAAACAAGCACACTGCTCCTCAGCAACTTGCCTTATCCACGCGCATTCTCCTGTGAAGTCGTTGGAAGAGTGAAGAGTGGACCACGTCCATAGTGGCTGCTGAGTCCCGGAGTGCTCTGCATTTTTTTCCATTAACGCTTATCTCCTGCATATAGGGTTCCAACAACCGCATGTTCTTTTCTGTTTCTTGAAATGTTGCAAAAGCAACCTTCTGTTTACAGTTTGCCGTGATGTGCCCTTCCTTTTTGCAGTTGTAGCAGATTAGCGGCTCCCGCAACTCAAATGCACGTGCGGCATCCGCACGCTGCTTGGCATCATCGTTGCATTTTTGCAATTCATTTAACCCTTTCCGCACAGTTTCTTTAGGAGGAGATGAGTCTTTTCGAGAACTGCGATAAGCGAACGGTTTCCTTTCATCGGGCTTTGTAAAAGCGTCCTTCCTCTCTGCTTTTTCAACTTGCATGGCCCTATTATGCAAGCTTCGGCGGATGTGGTACTCCTCAGCTAGCTCTGCTGCCTTGTTCAGCTTTACTTCTTGAAGCTTATCCTGCAGCCAGAGCCTGATGTCATCTTCGATGCAGCGGTAGAATTGCTCCAATGCTACGCACTCTACCATTTTATCTCGATCGTCATAAACTTCTTCGCCCTTAAGCCATTCAATCAAGTCAGCCTTAAGGCAGAATGCGAAGTCAGTGTGCGACTCACTGCCTTCTTTTGCGAACCGGAACCTTTGCCGGAAAGCCTCGGGTGACAACTTATACTTTCTCAATAGAGCCTCTTTGATATCATCGTAGCTCACAAACGCCTCCTTTGACAGGCATGTTATCATGTCAGATGCATCCCCAGAAAGCGTAGCTAACAGGTTCTGTGCCCAAAGAGACCTCTCGATGTCGTTTCGTTCACAAACGTACTTGAACTTGAAAAGATACTTTGCCATGTCTTCGCCAATTACGAACGGCGGCAGTTGGTCCCGAATTCTTGGACCGCTCGCCTGAACCGTTGTAGAAGCTATGCCAGACACCGGTGAGGACTGCCCAAGCTCCAACTCCAACCTCTTTGTCGTGAGCCGCTCTTGTCTATCGGCTTCCTCCTCACGTATATGCTCCTGCCTCTCGGCCTCCTCGACCTCGCGCTCACGGCGCTCTTTGATCGCAGCCCAGGCCTCATTGGCCTCCTCAGCAGTTACATTCTCGTTCTTAATGATATCAAGAATGGCTTGCTTTCATTTCGCATGGCATACAGTAAGGCCTAGCTCCTCACAAATTTCAATGAGTTCTTTTACACGAAAGTTCTCCATTGTTCACAGTGGCCTCTTGCCGTTTGTCCTTGTTAGGATTCTCTTGCCGTTCACTACTATCAAGCTACTAGCGTGACATGCGCAAGCAATTCTTCACACTGTCTTGTTTACTCCCTCGGCACTAGCTTTGGTTTCAAAACTCTCACTAGGTCTGAAACACTCAAGGCTCTCCACAGTGCTTCATACAGCCATACTCTAGCTATGATAACCTGTGCTAGAGAAGTCTGGTGAACTGACGGGAAGACATCAGGCACTCACTGCGCCGGGGTAGCTGACGCTGGTCGATCCCGCAGCTGCTAACCAACTGTTCTGATGGAGACGTCTCAACGCTACTGCCACTGTTGCGAAGGAGGATCCAAGGCGATGGTGATCAAATGAAACATTTATATGCAGTATGTACAAGGGCGTTACATGAACGGCTCAAAGGCCGGGGCATAATAGACTCGCACAAAAGCGTGCAATGAGAAACAGGAGCACGCCTCTGCTTGCTGTCGTCGTCATCTCTTCGGCATCCCGTGGTTCGGGCTTTTATAACCTTAGGAGTTGTTGCAGTTGCCATCGGTTCGAACTCCTCAAATCAGGACCCACCGCAGGTTACTGTGCGAATTCCGACGAATGGACGAGGGGCACCTGCATCAGGCGATCCCGGTGAAGTGGTTCATCGGCGGCGCCACCGGATGTAACCTGAACATGACTCGTCTTGGGCCCGCCCAATTCGCTCGGGGCCCAGCCTCAGCCGCATGCCAGCAAAGCGAACTTTTGTTGGGAGCTCTAGCACAAAAGTATGGAGTAGCAGTTTGGAATGTGTTGCCCTCAGGGGAGCTTTGCCTAAGAAAAGTGCATACCTCAAGCTCGTTGAAAACCACAGAATCATAGTGACTGATAGCTGGAATTTAGTGCCCTCAGGATCAGGTCGTGGAGGAAGAGAACTACCCATCCAGGTTCAGTGACATTGATCACTTGCTGGTTACGTGATGCTTGTATGCCCATGCATGAATGCAGGATGTGCAAATTGACGAAATGCATTTGTGCACAAACTGCTTGGCTGCAAACTCCGAGGTGTACAGGGGAAGTAAGTTGGATAAGTCATACTTTTCTCCTCTCATACTCAGGACTATGTTGAATGTTACCTCTCTAGTCTTGGTGGGACAAAGAAAACTCTGTTTCAGCTCTGTTGGAAAACATATCCACAGGGGACCTTTTAGTACACCTTGCGGGCTCAGGGCCGTGGCTTCAGAACCAGTGGCCAGCTGAGGCTCTCGGAGATAACACAGGGTGCAGTAGCCACTCAAGAGACAACCTTTACTGCGCGAAGGTCCAAGCCAACTGAACCGACACCACTTAAATTATAGAAGGCCTCTCCACGCTGGAGTGAAATCACCCTGGTAGTTGGCATCACTGCACCAGAATGCTTGTGTTGGTTTATCTATCTCTTCCTTTGCGTGAAAACAGCCCATGAATTTAAATTTACCCCTCGAAATACTTCTTATGCCACAGGTTGGGAACGTAAGCAATTTCAGTCACTTCTTTTTTCTTTCCGACGTGTGGAAAGTGCTTCCACATGGAGCATTGGCTGACCACCTGCAACCTACCATCTCATTTTTCTTTCAGACATTTATGTACACAACCCTCACATTTAGTGCTTTATTTTTCTGAGTTGTCTTTCCTGACAATCGTTAAGGGAGAGGGGGAACCAAGCTACACACCAGTGTCGCAGGATCCCGTGTAACAGCTTTCCTCATGACTGCAGCTCCTTGGGAACCTTATTCTATGGACAACCCTCATATGTACGAACAAATCATTTTTCATTCAAACAAATTACAGTGTCAGCTATAACAAGCACATTTTAAACTGAACATGTCATGGAAATATATACAAAGAAAGCATTTTTCTCATACAAACAAATTGTCAACTATTACAAAACAACATATTAAAATGAACATGGCGTGCAAATGCAGCTAATAAAGGCTAAGCTTGCAGCGTCTTCAGTTCTTGCTTTTTTCTTGCTTATTGTCCCTAAGCTTGTCATTTTGCAGTTTACAGAGATTGTTTAATAAAATATTTGCAGACACACTTAAAATGTATTTCATGATGGGCTGTGGTGAATGTCCATGATCACACGTGTCGAAATCTTTGTCGCTGTCTATAAGGGATGATGTCAAGGTAACAAGAAGTTCTTTTTCCTTTGAACAATCATAAAATTTAGTGGCATTTCTTTTTCATTGACGAGTTGCTCAAGCACTATGTCCCTTGTCACAACTGCATGCACAACCACAGGCTGGCGAAACATGAGGCCACCTCTCATGGCAGTGGAAATAAGTGCAAAATTGTCCCTGTCAAAACCCTGGTTTTCTAGTATCAGGTTCTCCATGCAAGATGAACATGCAAGTTTTTTTGTAGCTGCATTTGCATAATAACCAGCCATATATGTAATGGTGGGAAGCATCGGCTGCTTTTTTACGATATCTTGCTCTCTTACAGCAACATCGAAATGCTTCAAATCGTGTAGGTCCTTAACAGAAGCACAATGAGTGAGCACATCTAGTTGAGCAAGTTCGGAGAGCTCAAGCACTTTCTGCAGTGTAAGTTGCTCAGATTCGTAAATCTGCCATATAGACATGGGGTACTGTGCTCCTGACAATTGCCGATATTTTCCAAATCTGTCCTTTAGGCAGTCCGCTTGGAATTTCTCCAGCAACACATACGAAAAGCGAAGCTCTTCAATGGAGTAGCGAGTTACTTCTACAAGTGCACAGGAAGTGCGATGGAATGCACTGTGCATTTCACGGGTCAGGTAACTTGCATCATGTTTTAGTTTCCCAGAAATCTATCCAATCTATTACGCTGTTCAGGAAGTCAATCTGAGGGGAAGACAGACTTCTGACAGGCTCTTGAAAGCTATCACATAGGCGCTGTCCTTTGTGAGGCGTTCTCACGTTTACAATGTTCCACCGTGTCAAGATAATGCCAGTCAATACAGCTGTGCTTTTGGCATGTTGAAGTTTAGCTAATTTGGAACTAGTCAGTGCTGCATTAGTTGAAAGGTTGAAAACCTTCAGGACGAGCTTGATATTCTGGCACTCCAAGCTGGATAGATTTAAGGGGACAGGGCAGGCCCTATACTTCCCATGTATTTTACCCTATGTCTCAGTATCTGTTAAGGTTAAAACAATCATATTGGTATCGTTGAAATTACCTCTCCAAGTTCTCTTTACTGAACCAGAAGTATTATGTAATAAGAATAGGTTTTTTTGTTCTTGTTTTTAGTGAACCTACTCATTTTTCAGGCCAAAATGGCCAATGAATAGCTTGTGAAACAAAATCCGTTGAACTAATTTTTATAACTATGGTTCAGTAGATTTCTCCTTACGTCGCAATAACTTTGGCAAAAAATGATGTTTTCAGCTGTTGCGGTTCCAGAGAAAAGGGGCCAAACGTTGCGAAAATTGACATTTCGAGATAAATAGCTTTGAAGTGAATAAAACCACTTTATTCCAAACCTGCACTCTATAAATGCATGCGGATGTATCTAATCGATAGCCGCCAGCCTCGTAGTCACCTCCAGAGTCAATTTTTCTCTCCTTCATTTGCTGCCTTGCTTTTTGACCCTCTTTTGTAACCAGCTGTGCAGCCCTGTATACAAAGTTGCTGGTCAGCGTCCCGCAGCCATTGTACCGTGAAGCATCCTGGGGAAACACCAAACACTCTAAAAATGTTGGCTCTGGTAATGTTACCATCGTTGAACGTTAGGACAGCATCCATGGTGGCTATTTTCAGTACCTCGAGACCAACGAACACATTCTTTGGGGTGCGCTCCCAGATGACATTGTTGAAAGATTCATTCGCGTTCTGAGTCTTCCCATGGAGACATTTTTTCAGAAGCTCAGGTTTTGAAAGCTGCTGGAAGATTGGCTTCACAGCCTCAAGGACTGCTGGTGGGAGGTATTCCTTGTGGAAGTAGGCCTCGCCATTCATCTCACTCTTGTTGAACTGGCACCAAGTGTCGGGTCCCTTTGGACAGAGACCGTGAGGTGGATGTACATCAGTGGACGCCATGTGGAAATATGTGGCCCACACGGCCTTTCGCATGTCATCCAAGCAGCCAACATGTCTTCTGATGGCCAAGCCATAATAGGTCTGAATTTTGTCAATCAGTGCATCAGTCAAGCGCCCCCGACCAGAGATTGATTTGCATTGGACAGCGTGTTCCCCTTCATTTCTTTTTTCGGCTTTCGCAAACGGGTGCCCATTCTTTTTTTAACATGGCCAATACATTCCAGTTTGCAAATTTCGACGCGATCCTCATATGGCTTCACTGCTTGCACTGCAAGGAAGTCTTTGCTATCACCATCACCTGGGTACCTTATGTACCGAGCACCATGTAGTTCCTGACTTCGGAATATATATGTCATATGTAAGTGCCGCGCGTCGCCCCTAGAAGATCGAAGCGGCCACCAAGCGCCGTGAACGACGAGGAAGACAACGGGTGCACGAGCACGGCAGCACGAGAGCGCGCTCGCAGTGTTCGAACCAGGCGGGCAGCAGCTCCGAGCTCCTGGGCGGAACGAGGCGAGGGCTCCTGCCAGGCGAGACGTCCGTGGCAAGGTGCGGAGGACCGCGGAGCCGAGCGTGGACGTCCAAGGGCCCCTGCTGCCAGTGCTCGAGACGCTGGCTGACCCGAGGGCCGCCGGTCCCTGAGCTGCCGCACCTGAGCTGTGCCGAGCAGCGTTTCAGTCTAGCACAGATGTTGCTGTGCTAGACGAGGTCCTCACGTGTGACCGCCGCACGTGGATTGCGAGCGACTTACGAGCTGGGCACCGAGGTCGTGCTGGAAGTGCGACTGTCGCACATCGGTCGCAAGCGGCGTTCGAGCCGGACATCGAGGACGTGTGGAACAAGGCGTCCCCTGGCTGCTGTTGCGGCGGCTCGTGAGCGTGCCGAGTCCGAGAACCGTGCTGAACGGGGCCCGAGCGTGTGGTCGTCGCGGCCATCTCCAGCACGGGTGGCCGCACGGTGCCGTGACGACCGAACTGTGAGCCTCGCAACGCGGGACTGTTTCAGCCCGTGGACACACTGACTGCAGTTACGCTGTCATCAACTCTCTGTACATATTCATATTTTATAGGTTGCTTTGAGTTTTATAAACGCACATAAATGACTCTCTGTCTTTCTTCCGCATCACTGCGCACTAGCGAAAGTGCCGAACAGTCCTAATCATCACAATATACAATGCTCCTGCGGTTTCCATGCCACCACTAGCACTTTCATAATTCAGCTGGCATTTATGCTCATGGTTCACATCAGAAGAGGTGCCTTTGGACACGCACACAGAACAATGCTTTGTCGTCACTTCCATGTCGAGAACCTTTCCGGAGTCAACACTGGTGGCAGACACTATGCCATTATTTGAGGTGTGCCCGCGCTTCTGTCAGCTTCCGTCTAGAGCAACAGCAATATGTTTATCCTTGTTGTTGAGCTCAACTGCTTCTTTTGCTGCACATTTCATTGATTCCTCTGCAGTGACCGTGACATGCGTGAGAAGTTCCGCATTGTACTGCGAAAATTTTGTGGGGGGTTTCGGGAGGTTTAGCATCGCACACAAAGTTCTCCCAGCAGCTGCACCTTTTCCTATGCATCACAAGGCATACACAATCATCACTTTGACTTCACAGAGGCCCAACGTTGTCCTTTTTGACATCTGGAATTGATGTGAAGAAGAGCACGTTACGCAGTTGAGAGAGTAAGTGCAAGCAACGCCAACTCTTAATGCTGCGTTTTCGAGCAGCTGCAAGTCCCCACCGCACACTTTACAAGCACAGCTTTCAACGATGGCACACAACAGCATGTCAGTGTCAATCAGTGCATCGCCACGGTCACGAACACTTGCCTTTAGGTCTTCAATGTGTGCTTCCTAGTGCGACAGCTTTGAAGAAGACGCACACATGGCGGCCGCTGCGGCCGGCGTCGGAATGCATTGCGAGAACTTGGTGCCATGAGGAAGCAACTTATGCTGATTCCTGTGAAAGCGACGCTTTTGAAATAACTTCTTTGTCTTCGTCATACCATGAATGCTTAGAATCGAGTCTCAAAGCAATAAAAAAAAAAAAAACAATTTTGGCCGTGAAAGCAAACCGAAAGGGAAGCAAAACAATGTGCGTCGCGAGTGATACCGGCAGTGTCTGAGGATTGTCTTGACTAAAAACGGAACGCTAGGTACTTATTGCTGTTGCCAGACGAGTAATAACTGTTCTGCTAAACATAGAGAAAACAGGCGCTTTTTTTTCATTTTTTTTTTTCCAACATAGGAGGCGTGGTCGGTCACCACCTAGGTTTTGGAAAAGGTCAATATTTGGGGTAAATAATTCATGTACATGCAAGCGAAACATTGGGAATTCTGGGGGAAAGGTTGGGAATTCCAAATATCGAAAAAACAAAAAAATCACATTTTTTTCAAAGTTTTTGCCTATCTGTTCCCTTAATGCTTTTAAAGACAATGTGCAGGCCAACTGCAAGAGCTCATTGAGTTCCTCTTCATGCAGCTTTCTCAAAGGGCCAAATGATGCTTGCAGCTCTGATTGACTTTTGCACTGCCTCCTGCAATGCTTGAGCCTCCAGACAAGCACGTTTTGCTTCTGTGGCTTCGCGGTCCATACTTTTGTCTTCAGAAAGGTACATGGGGTAGCAAGGGGAAATGCTTGGTGTAGTCCCCAGCCTTATACGCCTGAGCTTGAGGGGAATTTCAGCGACTTTGCCAGTGTCCATGTCTGTGTAGCTTGCCGAAGTGACGAGGTCACTCAGATGAAAGTGCTTTTCACAGAGCTGAAATCGGACAGTATGTTAGGTGTAAATCAGCGACAGAAGTACTGAGCAGTCCTCACAATTATGTGACCGCAACAGCAACTATGACAGCAAAGTGAATGGAAAGAAGAAGCAGACTTCCTTAACACTGTGTACTTTGTGGTGCAAAATCCTTACGGGGTGCGCGCGCGCGTCCACACTTCTTTTTGCGGCGTTGGCCAGGATCCTGTAGACGCAAACTGTGGGTCCCCCAGCATAATTGAAATTACAGTTGGGGGCACAACATCCAGGCACACTGCTTAGGTTGCCAATACATGCCGTGGTGGCAATACTGAGTCGAAGTTGTGTGACAGAAGCAGCTCGTTTACTTGCGGGCGGCCGACTACAGAAAAACTTGGTTTGCACACAATGTAGCCAGAGCACAACACATGCTTTGGACTACAAACAGAACTGTCAAGTTTTGAAGGCTTGAAATACTCATGCCTGTTGTGAAATAAATAATGTACAACAGTAGTATTCAAACCATATAGCAAAAAAAAAAAAAAGAAACTTTTCTGGGTGAAGAATGTACTGCTAGAAGCAAGTTTTCGTCAACTTGGTTGCTTAAAAAGCTACTGCAGTCAGGCCCTAGCATGCGATTGACTCCATACTAGTCGACAGCTGCAAGCCATGACAAACCATGCCACTCTCTTGTGGTTTCAGTCTGCTGCCTCAATCTTCCACCCATCTCACCATGGTGACATCAGGCTGTGGAAAGGAGGAACCTTTCCTCCAGGTCCATCACGTGGTGAATGTTCTTCCTCTAGTCTTCCGCCGTTACGTGCTTGATTTTTTCCTTCGAGACGTCTTCGACTGTGGACAGACAGCTTGAAGTCTCTGTTGTCCGCAGCGATGCCATTTTTCACCTCTGCCCACACGAGCTCAATAGGATTATATTCACAGTGGTACGGTGGGAGCCTGAATACCATGCAACTGGCCCTTTCAGCTGCATTGCCTATGATGTAGCTCAGAAAGCATGACTTTACAGATGCTACCAACTCAAGAAGCTACTTTTTCACCATCCTTTTGGTGTAGGCGATGTTTTTGCTTTTGAGACACTGCTTTATTTTTCTTTCTTCCAAGCTGGCGTCGGCAATTTCTCTTCTCGTTGGGTGTGGTAAGCTGCATTGTCCAAAACAATCACGCTACCAGCTGGCAACTTCTGCGGAACATCATTAAACCATCGTTCGAAGCGATTGCCGTCCATTTCTTCGTGGTAGTCGCCTGTTTTTAGGCCTCGGAATACATGCAAGCAGCCGTCGACACAGCCATCCTCGCTGCCGATGTGCATCACAATCAGGCGCTGGCCTTTTCCAGAAGGTTGTTTCAGACCCGTCGGGCCATGTGCTCTAGCATACAGGTGTCCGCGCTTCTGCACCACGGTGTCTGTCCCCACGATCGTCCGAGTGTGTTCTACCGTCGCCCATGTCTCGTCCAGGAAAAAGTTATTTCAGCTTTCCGTTCGGTAGCACTTCACGTCACGAAGGCAGTGATTCCGCCATTCAGCGATGTCATCCCAGTCGATAAGCAGTGAATTGCGGCTCCTCTTCTGGTGCTTGAATCTTATCTCAACAAGCAGGCAATGCACACTACACCGCTCCAGTGATGGGAGATTCATACGCTTTGAGAACTCGTTAGTTATCTTCTCGACCGTCGGTATCTCGTTCTGGCGAAAGAAATCGTGCACACATGACCTCCGTGTGCACAACGTGAAGCTGTCATACTTCGTGCTGCATCTTTTCTGCGCATTTTGTGAGGGTGTTGACAGTTTTCCACCTGAAATATGCGATGCTTTGACCGCCCTCCTCAATTTGAACGCTGTGCTTTTGCTGACGCCGAGCATCTCTGCAACAAACATCGTTGTGTCCTCCACGCTCCATTCAGGCTCCCTGTTATGCCATTACGTGTAGCAGTGGAGGATCATGTTGCGTGAATCACTATTCAGGGTGTGGCCACTCTTGTTCTGTTTGTCGAGGCTCCTTGGTGGTGTGGACATCGAGGCGACACAAGACTCATTTGGCAACAAAGGATCGCATTCCAATGTCACCTCGCTGGGCTCCACGGCAGAAAACTCGCACAAAATGTCTTGTGTGAACTGGCGAGATTGCAGGCTTGCAAGAAAGAAAAAAAAAAAAACCCAGCCTGCCATATTCTTGAAAATAAGTTTGTAAAAACACAAAAAAATATATAAATTTTATGCTATTTAAAACCAAAAGTGTTTATTTAAAATGATGAATGAAGCATTTTCATACCTTACCTTTCCATACATAAAACTTAATAAGCCGACTAGTCTTAGTGAATTAAATAATAAAGATGGCAAGAAATACGCTGCACTTCAGATTTGCTACTGCCTACTTGCAGCCACTGCTTCTTGCATAAGCTGGCCCAGGAGCTGCAAAAGCTGGCCCACTGGCCGCAGTGCCTCCGCAACTACACTCTTAATCTGGATTCACATAAGATCCACTTAGTAGCTGGAACGTGTTTGCAAAAAAGTTCCAGTTATATATTTGGAATTACGCTCCACATACTTTAAAAAGTAGATGGAACAGTGCACCACTTATTTTTACTTATTAATTATCTGGATCATCGTTCCAGGTAAGAGTATATGGAACCCTGTTCCGAATAAAAGGGTTCTTTCAGTTACTGGAATGTTGATCCACATAATATAGTCATGGCTATATCTGGTGCACCGTTCCATGTATCTTCAGACCTGCTTTTTATATAAAACAGTGTTCTAATAGACAGGAAGCTGTCTATGGGTTCCCACTTCTGCAATATTTCTGCTTTCCCCTGTCAGTACAAACTGAGGTCATATGCCAAGCTGGCTGATGCATTTGTCAGAAGGAAACCACTGACATTATTTTGACAGAACAGCCTTGGCATGTGGCCTGCGGTGATACCAACAATTGGAAAGTAGAAATTTTAGTTGCAGTGTGGTCCCTGGCAGTTCCCAACAGTTGCCTATTAGAGCACAGTTCTATATAAAGGTAGGTTTGAGGTACCTGGAATGGCACAGTGGAAACTGGCTTCGCCTGCCAGATACTGTTCTGGCCTTTAGCTGCATGTAAAAGAAACACGGTATCCAAATTAAAACACCTATGAAACAAATAATTACACTGCTTTTCGAAATGAGTAAACTTTATTGAGTGGCAGTATTGCATACGCTTAAGACATGTTCATCTCAAATTTCATAGAAAATGACTAGACAGCAAGGAACAAATACCAAAAAAGAAAAGAGACTAGGCTCTAAGTGGCATTCACACATATGCCCCTATATTGAAAAGTGGGTAATAAAAATGGCCCGAGACATAAATGCACCACATGCAAATAAACTTGCACACTGGCTGTGGAAAAAAGAAATATTAAGCAGGACCTATAAAATATACTGGCTTATCACAGTAAATAACGTAACTAAAATGTGCAAGTACCTGTCTGCCAATTACGGAGTTTACGCATCCCCTTTCCTAAAGAATTCAGTACTCTGAAATTATACGAAAAAGGCATAATACAATGGGCTTACACAGTTGAATTATCACAAGACCAATGAAGAATGTAGTGGATGAGTTATTAAAGGGAAAAGACAGTGCAAGCCAAAATAAACATTGGAACATTTGCACACGAAAACTTGGCAGAAGCACGTGGAAAATACCACAACAAAAACATGAACACTAGAAGCAACACAGTTGGCAGATCACAGATGTATGTATAATACAAAGCTAATTGTGACCGAAACACTTTATAAGCACCCTGAAAAAGCCTCCCGCTCGAGCCAGGTTACTTGCTCCAGCATTATGTAGTTCAGTATAACTCATCCCAAACACTACCATGAAAGCTAGTGTAAATGTTTATAAAATTTTATGCACCAAATAGCTGGAAGCATGTTACACATTTTAAAGATTCAACAATGCAACAGCGAAATATAAAGGTTAGACATTCTGGAAAATAAGTGATAAATTTTGAAATAACCAACCAACTCAGCCTTGAAAAATACAAGCGAGATATCTTAAAGAAAAAAAAAAAAAAAAAGAACAAGCCAGCCTTGAAACATACAGCTGGCGCTTTGCCCTGGTGATAAAAAATCACAAAAGAAGGCACAATTTCACAGTTTTGCAGCTGACATGCCGCTTCTACCTACCAAACATTTAGCACGTGAATATTAGGCCTAACCGCTTCATGTATTTCAACAGAGACTACCTTAAACGATATCAAGCCACTGTCAAATGGCTCACCCTTCACAACAACTGTCTGCACAAGTCCCCAAAGCTGTCCAAAAGCGTGCAAGTACAACAGGTTTAAAATAAAATATACTGTCAACAGGAGGATGACTGCTTCTCAGGTGATGATGCAGGTGGTGAAGCCACGATGTTTTCCTTGCAGGCAATGTTGAAGTTGCCATTCTCTTTCAAAATGCATGGGCCTCGCGGAGACCTGTTGCAAAGTTCTTGTGCCTTTGAAGAAAAGAGAAGCAGCAAATTTAAACTACGTGATGGCTTTAAGTTGTGGTGTTCGTGATAATACCCTTTTTATAAAACTAATAATTTATTTCACTATGATTTCTTGGTTTCCATTCTTTCAACCCTGCAAAAGGTGCCAGTTTGCCCAAAAATTCTATTAGCATGCAGCATCGACAATTGCTTAGTATGAATGGAATCGCTGCTTCACTTCTGGAAAATGTGTTACGCTTTTCCAGTTGAATGACCTGAACATCAATTGGCTTTTCCAGCCTCGAGGGATTTTCAGTTACCAACCAAACAATATATTAATCTTTGCGCACTTCATACTTCATGCACCTTCCCACTACAAATAAATGTCCTCTTCACTCCATTATGTGCTTTCTAGTGCTGTTATGATGCTTAACATAACACGAAAGGCAAGAACCTATCCATACAGTTTTGTTTCGGTTCCTTGTACTGTGAAGACAATACCTTCAGCTGCAAGTTCATTTACTGTTAAAAGAAAGTCCTGCAGCAATTATGTTTGACTCAGTGGTTTAGGATCGTTTGACTGGCCTACTCCACGAAAGAAAACTGAGTTCGTTTGTGAACGCTTCGAAGGTGGGAAATTTGCAGCCATGATATAGAAGATTGTCAGTTTTGCACAGCCCCCTCGCTTCATTCCCAAAGGCAGCCATCTCCACATCATTGCAGTGGACTAGTAGCCTGAGTGCATTCCCTTTCTCTTTGAACTGTGCATGACTGCGAAATCTCATGCCATCATTAAAATCTCTGAGGCACCCATCACCACTATTTTTACCAAGGACCCCATGGTGGCGGAACAAGCGGCAATGGCTCTAGCCATCAGGAGTAATAAGTGGGCCTGCATTTACAGTGATTCGAAATCCGCTGTAAAGTGTTTTCATAAAGGCTATGTAGCTGGAGTTGCAGCTAAACTTTTTTAAAACATTGGGATTATGAGAACTGAAAGCCGATGGTTTCCTGCGCATATGGGGAAAGTGGACGAGACTCAGGTAAACCTCAATGAGGTTGCTCATGACTTGGCACGAGGACTTGCTAACCATGACAGTCACAACCGAGCCGTTCACCATCAAGCCAGGGAATCTAGAGATCATTTAATAACATACAATGACATTACCAAGCACTACTATTTAGGACGCAGACAATTCCCATTGCCACATTCAAAACTGAACAGGGCTCAGGCAGTCTCACTACGCTTATTGCAAACGGGTACATATCCCACACCATATAGCATTAATAAAATATATCCGGAGAGGGAGATTAAGATGGACTGCAATGATTGTAATGGCATCATTGGAATCAGACATATGCTGGCGGGGTGTCCCGCGACTCTCCCCAACCTCGTTGAAGAATTGACTCAGTGGGAGAAAAGGATTCAAAGCCCATTGTTTCAAGAGCAACTAAAGGCAGTCCAGAGGGCCCATGATGTCGCTGAAAGGCATGGCCTGACAGTGCCGACGTGGGAGCGGCCCGCCTTGGCCTAAGAAGTCGAGCATCCGGACCTCATTACAATAAAAGTTTTCACACACACACACCCATCACCAGATGAGATCAGATGCAAGAGGTGCTGGGCTGCCTCTGTGTGCCTGAGGTTTTCCAAAAGTTGCCCTCAATGGTTCGTAATAAGCTTTAGAGCCATTGGGAAGTATTTTCTCATAAGGCCTCATATAAATGTTATGCTCATACAAAAGCATTTTCCCCTTGTCATTTTTCAGCTGTGAAATATCTAGATCATACTCTTTTCTGCGAAACATCTCTGACATGCCCTAAACAACAGCGTCAACAAGTTTTTGTACATCTGTGCTCCCCTTCTAGCATCTGGCACAAGTCTGAAAGTCATGCTACGTCACTTAATGAAGGGAGCTGGCGCTCATACTCAAGGTCAGCACTCAGGTCCTCTGGGCTTAATGGTGCACAACCGGCCTTCACCACGGGTATCCTAGCAATTCTTAAAGAGACTGCGGGGTTCTCATCACAGTGCTTCTTGCATCGTTCAAGGGCACCATATGTTACAGTGCTGGTGAAACAGGTGTACCACTTAATTCCAGGGCAAGTTTCACTCATATGGTTGGCAAACCGGCTAAAGTACTTAGTTGATAATGTACAATGCTGGCACATATGAGTAAACTGTACCGGCAGGTTTGCAGGGGGTGGAGCTGACACATGAAGTTGAGGCTGGGACATTTGAGGTGCTGGCACCAAAGCAGAAGGCGAGAGTTGACTTATTACAGTGGGTGGGGTTGAATATGAGCCTGTCACCAACGTGGTGTGCTGCAGATTTCTCCTCTCACCAAGGGAGAAGCAGTTGCAAGACATCCCAGATGCACTATTTTACGTTCTAAACAATTAGCGACGATGATGATAACTTGAAAGATTTCAAGCTTCTTGTTCACGCACTTAAAACAGTTTTCAGCAAGCCTGCTACGTTGTGGCACTAGGGCATTTTTTTGCCGAAAACTTCATATTGTACTTTGTTTAATGCTTCTTTTCCCATGTAGATTAAAAGTTTATTCTAAAAAGTATGATTCGTTTTGTTTATAAGTCATAAACATTTTCCTTCATAATTCAAAGTACCCACCAAAACTGCCATTTGCTCATGTTTATACTGAATAAATTAGTTCTCCTTAACGCAATCAATATGTTTATTTAAAATTCTAATGGGCCATGCTCCGAACTTTGTTTCGTGATTTACGATATTGTGCAGCGTTTCTTGTACACTGGCACTGTTTTAATATTATAAATATCTGAATAATCCACTTTTCAGTGGAAGCAAGAAAATGCGTAATAAAAACTATGTCCTGCATTTAAGGGCCCTGAGATGAATTTGTTGATGATTGATTTGTGGCTGGCCGCATTGCACAGTATGATGAATATTTAGCGAATGTCTACAGCATTAGCTGGCTGCACTGCACGGAGAGCAAACACCATGTGCAGTTCACAGGCACTGCACCAAGTACTGTAACAAAGATCCACCGGTTCGCAGTGTGGTTTAATGCTATCTCAACCATCAAAATTCAAATATCTACGAGGGTTGCAATGTGGGCTTGTTGGTAATGCATCTTCAAGGGGAGTATGGTAGCGCGATTCAAAGACGGGACAAGAGAAGACACAAAGGGACACACACAGCGCTATGTGTGTCCCTTTGTGTCTTCTCTTGTCCCGTCTTTGAATCACGCTATCATACCCCCCTCAAATATCTACCCACATTACAGATGATATCGACTTTTCATTTGCTCACGCATTGGTTGTGCCATTTTAAAATAATATAAATCTGCTAAATGTATTCTGGCAGACTTTCCAGAGTGTCATTGTCATAGCCAATGTACGAAAAGCGGAGAGGAGGAAGGTGCAAGGAAAGTGGTACTTTTAAGCACTGTTTTACTTAGAATATGCATTTAACTGCATGAAAAACTAAGAACATGGCCTAGGCATTCTGGGCTCCTGTAATGTTTTAGGTAATGTTTATGACTTACTTCAGTGTCCCTTTAAGGTTTGCACTTTTGGTCCTTACACTTACGAAAAGTGCCAACAAAATTCTTCTAACACTGCATGTTATTGCCAGTTTTTTTGGCCTATATTAAGTTTATGTATCAATGGAAACACACATTCAAACTGCAGCAATTTTCAACATTAAACAACACCTGTCCCTGTATAAAAAGCAAAATACTAAACACAGCCTTTCACTTAGGCTTCAACTGATAAAATATAAAATTTATCCGGTAATGTTTTTCAGTCTGTCACTCGGCACAGTGTTATTTTACATGCTGAAATACATTGATACATCTGCCTAGCAAAAGCTTCTTCAGGCAGACTTTGGAGATAAAAATTATTGCGAGCGCTTTGAACTTACTCGTTTCCAAGAGCGTGAGGTCTTCACGTCCTGCTGGGAAAGAAAGATCATTTTTATAGTGAGTCACTCATCTCTCAGTGGACCGATGTGTGCATTGTGGTTTTGGGTAGTACACAATAAAATGAAGTGCAAAATTTACATTTTTAATTGAAAAACTTTACAGAATTTCCATTTTACTTAATTCCAAGTACTTATATTTTCAGTCTTTACGAAAATTTCAAAGCAGATTACAGTTGTGAGTTTGCTTCATAAGAAGGCTGGAGGATTTGTAAGTTGGCTGCTGAGAATGCAGTAAATGATATACCTAGGAAACCTCACTAAACCATATGTCACAAGAAGGCAAGACTGCGCACACGGCACTAATAAGCATAACCAATTATAACACTGTAGAACACGTAAGGAAGAATGAGGTGGGGGTGCTTGTTTTGGGGTGCAAGAGTGCTATTTTTTCATCTTGTGGTTAACAGCGGTGCAAGAAAATGGGAATGAAAAGGGAACGCATACAACACGTGGGACTTAGAACTTCCAACTGCTGTACTACCAAAATCTAGTTGGATGTTCGGCACCATCTTGTTGTACATGGCATGGACCCTTTTCCTTCCAATTTTTTTGCGCCATTGTTGAATCATGCACGAACTCACCCACATCAACCTTTTGAGACTTTTCCATACTAGAAATGGCTTAGTACACAGTGACAAACATTTACTGTATTTTTCATTAACAGGCCAAATAACAATATTCACTCGACAAGGCATTGAATTTTCCCGTAATTATAGTAGCATGCTCTTCAACGTAAGGCACTGTATTATCAGCAACAGCTAATCACTAAGACATTCGCTCGAAACACTTATAGGGGTTTTAATTCTTTTGGGTAATGCCGTTAGCAGAGTAGTAAATCAGAGGATCAAATATGATGTGTGCACGACTCCATCTTTTTCACAGCATTCGCTTCAATGCAGGCTACAAAAATTTTTGGTATAGCCACACTGAGCCTATTTTGTAAAAGAATATGCATATATATAACCATAAAGCCTTCTACAAACGACCCAAGAGAGTCACGCTAATAAAAAACAGCATACCTTCGTGTGTTCCTCGGTACAACGCATATGACGCTGTAACTGATAGTGCAAAAAAAAAAAAAAGAAATATGATTGTAGTTACAGTTAGGTAATCTATTTTATTTTAGAAATATGTACTGGTTCTATTGTACTTCAGCACACAGGAAAAACTAGAAAAAAAAGAACAAGACTGAAAGCGAAGGAAAGATATCCCACATGTCCTTGATATGTTGCTCCTTTCCATGGGTGGCAGTTTGAAGGCTTTTTTTTTATTTTCGTTTGCAATGCTCAACTGACGCACTTACGACCCCACAGACCAAAATTGCTTCGAAGGCTTGCTCATCATTCAGGACAGGTGGTTCAAACCAACTAAAAAATTGGATAGGAGCCTTTTTACAAAGCAAAAAAAAAAAAAAATCCACTGCAGAAGCTCTGGTAAGGTTTCAAACACTTAGAGACATAAAAATATTTGCACATACTTAGGCATACTTAGGCTCATCTGTCAATGCATCATGCGCGACTGGTGAATGTCCGCATAATATGCACCACCCAAGCAGCCCTCGTTCGTGGCTTGTAAGCTCCACAGTGCGGCGCACTCGTCACAACGACCCCTCAGTACGCCCGAGATGTCTTCGGCCTCAGTGGATGCCACAGCCATGACGTGAAGGGTTCGTGTAGAAACTGGAAATAATGTTTTCATTGTTATTTTGCATACAAAAACAAGAATATTTGTCACACACTATTCAAGTGGATACAGCCATATTTGGTTTCTGCACAGGTTATTGTCGAACAGAGAACGTAGCTATGTTTGCAGTATAGTAAGTTTGAGGATGCGCAGGAATGGCATAATTTTTGTGGGAACATCATGATGTAAGAATTTAATCAGCTTGTGCGCGTTGTAGGCAATTGTTCTGTCGTGCTACCAGAACTGACATCCACGGCATAGAAATGGCAGCACAATTTCTGAATACCAGGCCAGCCATGTGTTCCTTCCTTTCTTCCCTCCACAAATGAAGTGTTTTAACTAATATAAGCTGCCACAAAATGGTCATATTGTAATGCGACGGCAGCGTGAGCTCACGCTACTGCTAAGACAACCACTGTCCCTTCCATTTCTCTATGTCAGGGAGCAAGCTAAGGGTAGCGGGACATAACATCTGAGAAGGCCGATGGCATTGGAAGAAACATGAAACGGCCGCCAACGCCTTGGACCATCATTAACAGTTATGCGGAATGGCATTTTACTCGCACGCTCTCCTTGGTGCATTACGTGGGGCAAGGGGCAAGGACGAAGATTCCGGTTTTGCAAGCACTGTAGATCCATGCTACCTAGCAGAATAAAACAACAGCAGGAATAACCCACAAGTTTTAAAAAATGCCGATAAGTCCAAGGACGTAAGCTCCTACAAATTTGCTTGGAAGTTGCTGAGCGTATCAGCGCGAGGAGATTGCGAGCGGCAAACATGCGGCTGCACGATGCGAAGATTCACAGCCACTGTCAGCTAAAGCGACCGTAAATATCCTACTAAACAACATACTGTAAGAGGGCATACAGATTATTGGGAAACTAACACGCGAACCAGCATTGTGGTCAGAGTCATAAACGTTGAGCGGATTCCGATGCACTAGCACACAAATTGACACGAACTGCCGTTTACCAATTATGCTTTGCCAAAACAAAATGAAGTTGCATGCTACGAATAAAAATTTCCGTGCGGAAGTTAAGACAGCATAAATGACAAAGAACGCATATCAAGTCGATGTGCCTTTTCACCCTTTGTCTCGCGATCCGTAATTTTGCGAAAAAACTGTCATCATTCCGTCATCTAGATTGCTCTGCTACGCACACTGGAAACAAATCCGCCGGGATGGCACTTAAATTAAGCTATCAGACTATATAAGCAGTTATGTTTTCGTAGAGCGAGTTTAGCAGGTGTGCCTGAATTCAACTGAATAGATAGGGCAGCGTAGCGGTATCCTACCCGACACGGTGGTATTCTTGGTTTCACTGAGCAACCGTAATGAATACATAAATATGCAGCACTGACCTTTTTTTGCGCCTCCTGGCAACTTCAACACTCCGCTTCGTCCAACAGCGAATACAGTGATACAGCCACAGGATCGGAAGAATGTCCCAGTCGTACGTGCACACAAAGTAACGGTTTCCGCCAAACTGGCCAACACCAAACCACTTCCATTCTAGTAGTTTGCATCAGGTGCAGCACGCGCCACTGTACTGCACCTGCCACTGGTGGCGTTGAAGTAGAACGTTTACAGCTAGCGGAGGAAATGCTGAGAGATGGTGGTGCTGAGAACGTTACAAGTGTTTGCGCATACCTGTTCTCGCACTTTGGCATTGTAGCAGTTGCAGCCCCACTGTACTGCGTGCCAAAACACAAAGCGCGCCGGTGATAAGGTGGCTCCGGCGAGCCGGCAAGAAGAGCTCGTCAAACATCGCACATGCACATCTGGAGGTATACCGGCCGACTGGATGGGTGATGTTGCCCATGGCCAGCCCACGGAACAGCGCGTGAAAACTCCGTGGCTGTCGGCGCTTATTTTTCTGTCCGGAAATGACAACGCGCTGCGCACCCTCAGGGCAGAGTGTTTAGATATTAACATGTTAATATGTATAATTGTGATTACACACACACACACACACACACTATTGTGATTGGAGCGGTCATAGTCGAAGGGATGGAGCTTGGGGCAACAGGACTAGGTGAGCAGGATTTATTTGCAGGATTTACATTTAAAACAAGACATACATAGACAGTCTAGCGTGACTCCCAAATGGAGCCCGCAAGACTAACATACAGCAAACAGCTTACGAGCACACAGCTCATTAGTACATTTAGAGCATAACAACGAGCACTCAACTCACTACGACGAGCACACAACGAGCACTCAGCTCATGACGACAAGCACGCTCTAGCAGCCGCCAATCGCTGCTTATAAGCTCTCGCCCCCCCCCCCCTCTTGATTCCGAGCGAACAGAAACGTTCGTCCAGTCATCGTTTGACGCCACCGTTCGACGTCACCGAAGATGACCCGCCCTTTTGAAGGAGGCGGGCTCACATACTCGTGTTGCACACACACACAGGTGTAAAGGTCCGGAGCCGACGTCAGATGGCTTCGTAGAACTCTGCTCCGTCAAGGGTGGCACTGCCGAGTACCACATTCCTGAGCTGACCCCGCGCCACGTGGCTGCCGGTTATGCGCAGTTCTCTGAAGTGCGCCCCGTCTGGTCGGATTGGAACACGTGCAGCGGGCTGAAATAGCTGGCACGTTGTCACCCTGTACGACCATTCCTAACACTAGACACACTGCCAAGAACGTCCTAGTGGCATTCATGGTTTTGTGACAGGGTGTACCTGTAAACTAGTGTTGTATTGAGCTATGGTTGGAACTTCTCATGAAGTTGACTGCAAGTAGTTTCATGTCGCCTATCACTGGCTGCTGTTTTTTCAGCAGAGGTACTTGAAGTCAGCTTCGCCTTATGTGTTGAAGGTGTTTTAGGTGAGGCTTTGCAGCACTGCTTCGGAAGATTTTTCACTCTTTCTTGAAACACTGGCATTGTTACCGACACAACCAATGATAACTGCTTATAGTAGACGAGACTGGTGTTTGATTTCTTTTTAATGTTTGTCATATACAAATGAAATTTTTAGGCAAGGTATACTTGAGCCTGCTAGAAGCATATATGCAATGTATTTTTTCTTATTTTAAGTTGTGGTTGAGATAAATAATACCTTCTGAAAATCAATTTGCCCAGCTTTTCAACAGAGAAAAATTTCTATGTACACATTCTAGAATAATTAGAGATCACAAGTAGACCATCACTGTAATTTTAGCTCTATTGTTACAAAATTTATTGCCATATCTAATGTGGTTATGAAGCTCAAAATTCTTACGTGTTGTATTGCCACATGAAAAATTCCACCATAAGGGATATCATATTTTATTAGTTTTATTGTGTGTAGAAACTCATAAGCTTTTGAATGCAGCAAGAATCATTGGAATCGCACTATTAAATCAAAAAATACTGTGGGCAACAGCACATGTCATAGGAGAAATGCAACTTTTGAGAAAACGCAAAACAAAGTTCCAGGACATGATCTAGATTTATTCTTAGCAATTAAAGCAAGAAATTCAAGTCCACCTTGTACTAGAAACCACCAGTCACATAATCACCATCGCTCTTTCATGCGCTTCTTCTTTATGGCATGCATGAACTTTTCTGCTCTGGCGTGCTTCTTGTCAGACGCCACTAGCCGGTGCTGGTCTTTTTCAGCACATCTTTGAACTGCTGCACTACCTTCGCTCAAGTGTAGCTCCTTCAAGATGGCCTCAGAGGCATTTTTCTTCCCAGCATTAAACCTGGTGATTGCTTCAGCAACAGCAGTTTCCACTGTGAAAAGCGAGGCATGTTTGCTTTTAGGCACAAGCGACCAGATTACTGAATGGAGGCTCTCATTGCGTTTTAGAAGTTCAACAACTTTCGGTCAGAGAGGCGAGTATACACTGGCAGGAGGGCTTCGGCAACATATTCAGGAAGGTTGTAGCCATGCTTAGGTGGAGCTTGCTGCCTTGCCACAGCCTTGTATGTGCACCATGATTCTTCAACCTTTGGGCACCATGAATGATTTGGCTTTGCATTGGTGGAAGTCACATGGTAATAAGTGGCAAGAACAGCATTCTCCATCTCATCAATATGCCCTTGGTGTTCCTTGAGTGCCCAGTCATAATAATTTCTGAGCTGTGCCACAAGCTCACCTGTGAGCTTCCCTTTGCCATCAAGGTTTGGCATACCTTCTCCCTTATTTTTCTGCAGGAGGTTTTGGAGCGCAGCACCCATCCATTTGTGCACATGATTTACGCAATCCTCCTTCAAAATTGCCATGTAGCCATATACTTTCTCCTCCTGGAGGCTGTTGAAAGCGCGGCTATCGCCTTCACACAACATAGTTGTGTGATGGCAACCAAACAGAATTTTCGCAGCCTCTACCTCCATTTGGCCCGGCTTGCTCGAAGTGTTTTTTTGGCACTTATGTTGAACTTGCCATTCACTATACTCAGGGTCATCATCCTTGGGGCTGAGCTCGCGTCCCAGGCAGACGTTGGACAGAAATTGAAAGTCCAGCACATAGCCAGAAAACATTTTTATAACAGTTCCCATACGAATGTGTGACAGGTGTCCACGAGTCAGCCAAGTCCTGTCAAACGAAACTGCTACGTTTCCAGGATTCCCAAAGTTCAGTTCAGAATAGATAGACTTCACAGCTGTGGCGCACTTGGTCGTAACACCCGCGGATGCGTTCAGGGCGGCAGGGTTCATCTTATATTTTACATACTCTTGGTATGTTTTGGTATGTATGCCACGAAAGGAAATATTCAGAGCCACGAAAATATCATTGAGTATGGTCTGTCCGTTGCCTGTGCTCATAACAGCTTGAGCCGTGAGCAAATTCACCTCGAAAGGGTTGCAGGACGTATTCTCACCTGTTCTTAGCAAGCTCCATCCGGTGCTTATGTCGCCGCAAATGGCACAGTTCACCACTAGTTTCACGGCCACTCCATATTTCCGTTCGCCCTTTAACACGTTCAAAGGGCCACGGCAGAATTCGCATTTCTTACCGAAGCAGGTGATTTAGAGCCGCTAGGCTTAGAATTGTAAACGCAGTCCCGCTCGCCACCGCTTCCGGGGAAATCTCCGATAAATGATTGCTTTCGGTGGGTAGCTGATAACGAAGACAGCTTCTGTCGTTCCTCCTCCGCGCGATGTTCAATTGCCACTCGTTCGGCTTCTTTGATGAGAAGCGTGTCGACACGCGTTGCCCTCGACATGTTGCTGGCCGTAGCTTCGGTAGCTCCCGTTTGCTCGCTGGCGCATGTCGCTTTGCTGGTCGCCGTCACTGCCAATTCATCTGACACCACTTGGGGTATCCGAGAACGTCGCTTGCGTCTTTTCCCAAAAGCATGAGCCATCGCGAACTTCCGCTGACCGCCAGCCATCGTCGCGTTGCTTTGGCGCACTAGACTACGTCCAAACCACGTTCAACGCCTCCTCTAGAAAGATGCCTGCATCGTCGCTCGCTTACCCATTTTAGCCGTCGCGCCTTGAGTTGCGGTCAGTTGTCAAGAGATGGCGCCACCTACTTCCCTATCTCTGCCAAGGGGGCGAGGGTGGTGTGGTGTCACGGCGGTAGCGGCGGCGGCGGCTGCTGCTTGGAAAGCGCAGCGACACGGGGGGGACATCGCGACACGTCTGTTCACTTGTGCTTGAACAAACTGGTTGTGCTCTGGCCACATTGGAGGAAATTTTAGTTTCTTGCAGTTATCGCAATTGCTTCACTCAGTCTAAGTAGCGTTCACAAGTAACTAACAAGAAGCCCGCAGTAGTTCATTTCACATTTACACGCTCTCTTCCTTGCGTGTCACTTTGCGCAGCATTATTAGTCTCGCGTAATTCTGCTGAAAATTGTGGTATACTCAAGGCAGGTTCAACAACAACTTGAAAGCAATTCACTTGAGCTTGGTGTGTGCTTAATGAAGGGTCCATCTTTTTCTTTCTGGGGTTTTATGTGCCAAAACCAGTTCTGCTAATGAGGCATGCCGTAGTGGAGGGCTCCGGATTAGTTTTCACCACCTGAAGTTCTTTAACGTGCACTACAACGCAGGCACACGGACATTTTTGCAAATCGCCTCCATTGAAATGCAGCCACCGCAGTCACATTCTCTTAATTACAATTTAAGCACCTTGCGGGACAGAGGTTTGTGGTTAAGGAACTTAACAATCACATTCCTGTCGCTAGTGCTGACGGTATAGTTGGTTAACAGCGGCTTCATGAACTTTTTAGTGATGAGTTGCAGGAGAACCTTGCAATGGTCACTGTCTGTGTTGCCACAGCTGAGAACATTAAGTTCTATGAGCGCTGCCACACTTTTCTCTATGCAAACCTCCAAGTGCTTTGTGAAATATTTTTTGTGGGGAAGCACGCGGTCTACTAGCTTCCGAAGACCAATCAACAGCTTTACGAGTTCCTGGCTCGGGTAGAAGAGCTTGCCCCGATCTGGGTGGGCAATGAGGCCAAGGAGAGGTGTGTTGCCTTTGTGACCCTGCAGTAGGGTGATGCAGTTCGAGCAGACAATGCTTTCACTTGCAGCTCTCACTATGAAACCTCCAACCATGGCGACGCTGGCTTCATCCGGACTTGTTATGCATGGTGTCAACGTTGTGCGGTGCTTCTTTAAGTCGTTCACTGCCTGGTCGAGAAACTTGTTGCCGGTGGAAAGCATGGTGGGGCTGTGTTGAATTGGCCGTAGCTGCTTTGCGGCGAATGATGTCGAGCTCTGAACGTTGCTCTGGTCAGAGGCAGCAACGATGCCTATCTTCAGCATTTTTTCCAGCCTGAATATCGTGCTCCTCACGTCAAGTATATCATTGCAACCGGAGCTTCGGCGCAGAAAGCCAAACATGGATTCTATCGGGTCACTCGACATTATGCATGTGAGCACAAACTGGAACTTCTTCACAGTCAGCAAGTGAAGAATGCACTGCACATTTGACGTGGTCGCAAAAACAAGAGCATGGTATGTTTCCTTGCTTAAAAAGCTGCCAGCTGCACTTTCCTTCCCGAGGTCTTCGATGTAAGCAAGAAAAACAATCTCGAGCCATTCTAATCGATGATCTGCATCCGTTAACATGCGGGCATCGGCGTTGTTGCAGTAGATGTGTTGCTGGCAGTTGCTGATGTCCATTATTGTAAACCACCTCTATATCATTCGCATGAATTCATTTGTGGGTCCTGCTGAAGCGAGGCATGTCCAGATCACGTGTGTGACCGGCCTGATCTTTGAGGTAGCAAAGTGTGGCAGTTATGGGAACTGAAAGCAACTGAACCTCTGATCTGACATTCATTTTTTTTAGATGTATGTCGGATACAGATGTTTTCTGGTCAGGAACCTTACTGGCCTCACGGTCGAGTTTTTCTGCATTTTATACAGATTTTTCACATACCTTGATGTGATCTGCTTTTCTTTGCCAGAAACTGTGACCTCACTTTTTTGATAATATAACTTTGGTCGAAAGAAAGAAAAATCTCCTTAGAGGGATCGGCAAGGTGCGACGCCTGTATGCTAGCCTTGCCTCCGCACAGAATACCCATTGCTGCCACATTCACCTTGTGGTTGTCGGTCACCAGCCGGACGATGTCGAACCCTATATCGGTCGTCTTCTTGAGCACGTGGCGTACAACTACTGCCAGCTGTTTTCCCGTGCAGCCTTTGGTAAAAAAATACCCTACAGGTATCTTGAATCTTGTGTGCAGACCGCGCAGTAAAAAGCACAAAAGAGAGTTGGCTAGGACTTCGTCTTCTGAGCTGGGACCAATGTCTTGGAGTTCAGGGTCCAAGTCAGCATCACCTACAAATGCATCTCTTTGCTTGTTGTACATCAGCTTCTCCCGAATCCTCATCTCGTCTACCACGAGACCGCACACCACTTATACTGAGGTGTGTGCAGATATTGAAGTTCTGCTTTCAGGCAGCAACGTACCAGGTCGTTAAACCCGACTTCTCCGGCAACTGTTCCAACATATTTCTGCAGAATGCTTCGACATGTAGTCGGAGGAGCCCCTCAGATCTGATGTGCTCGTAGGCCTTTGTCGACAGGTGTTGATTAACGATACAGTGTCTGATGGTGATATCAGACTACTGTGGTTTCTTCTTCTTGTTATTCCTAACTTGGTCTCGAAGCAGCACTGCTTTTGCACTTCCGTCTTCTGCATCGGCCGCAACTTCTAAATATACACTCACTAAGCAGCTTTCCTTAAGCTTCTGCAGCTCTTGCTTGTACACGTCCACTGTTCTGCTTAGTCTATCAATTTTCACTCCCAGGGCACGTTCTTTTTGTTGCCATCGCTTTTGCTGGACGAAAAAAGTTGAAGAATACGGTGTTGGCACTGTCTGTGTGGCGAATGACCGCTTTGGCTTTGGCTTTTCATTTCTTGTTCCTCAAAGCTGTGGCAACGTTTGTGACCGGTTTGCTATTTTCTGCAGGCTCATGCAATGCGCCATGTTCAAAGCCGAGTGCGCTGCTTTTACCATCTGGGAATTGCCCGCTGCTTTGTCCAGCAGTACTTGGTGATGTCGCCAGCTCAGCGAGTTGTTCAGTTGAAGGTGCTGCCTTGCTTTCTGTGACCACATATTTGTCTGGCTCATCTCCACACACTGACATGCAAGGCACACTTGGCGAAGGCTCGCACTTGCGTTTTCCGGTTCCTCGATCCTCGGGTTTCGCCGGAGCGCCGCATTTCTCCGTGCGCGGTGTCCGGGCACTGAACACACTGGGCACTACGCCTGGCTTCAGTAGATGTCGCTTGCAGTCGTCTTGGAAATCAGATGGTTTGAAGTGCAGACTGCACACAACAGTGGAATCAAGTGTTCTGTTAGGTACCAAACCTCTTGCGCTATTGCAGTCATCCATTGCGCCCATGTAGCGCTGTCGGGTGGTAGCTTATGTAAGGACACTCCGGGCTCCTTACGTCGTTCGCTTGAGGTGTAGCGTGGGACGCAGCAATAGCGCATTGCGCTTTACGAAACACACAGAACAAATAAAACTAGTGCTGAAGTGCGAAAAGAACGAAGCAGTTGCAACTTGCAAGCAGCGAGCAGCGGCAGTCAGGCAGATATACGTGTTAAGCAGTTGTTCGGCTAGTGGATCTGCCTACGTAATTTTCGTAAAAGATTTAAATTTCATTTAAAGAGAGTTTAAGTACTTATGAGAGACTCAAATCACTTTATTTGGAACTATTTACCTTGAGCATTGCGCGTTTTTGTTTTCGTCTGCGTAAACAGTTGAAAACATGTGGAAGGCGTTGTCTGCTACAGTGCGCACTCACGGCCACACCGGCCGCACTGCCATGAGGTGGTGTGCTCATGCGCGCATGTGTTGCAAGCGAACACCGCAAAGATAGCTAGCTACCACGTCAAGTGGAAAGGAGGAAAAGGGGAAAGGTAAGGGCAGCAGGTTCTTGGCGCACGTGGCAGGCATATTTTTAAAGGAGGCGTTGCCACGTCTAACATGGCGTCTCGCATTGTCGGAGAAACGAAAGTCCTGGTCGTCCAATCCGTGATCAGGATTTACCTCACGTGGTACAAAGGTGCCAATGCCGTGTGAGTATTCCCCCTTTTTCGAAAGGCAGCGTCTCGTGCGACGCGCAGCTCCCCAGACGACTCCACACAGAATCGACTCCTGTGACGCACGGAAGTGACGTCACTTTATTAATTAAACTAAAAACAATTGAAATATATCAAATCTTACTAAACAATGCGTTGAACTTGCAACGATATGAAAGAAAGTTGTCTTATGCGTTAATTAATGTACACATTTTGATTAAGGACATCATCGCAAAATGTTTTCAACTATACTGTCATGTGTTTCTCTATAATAATAGTCAGCGTTCAATATTACAAGGCAGAAAAATATTATATTATCTTTATTTATTTATTTTATTTATTTATTTACAAATACTGCAGCCCAGAAGGGCTATTGCAGGAGTGGGTGAATACAAATGCGAGAAAGAAAATCACTATACAAAGAAGCATGCGTGAGTAACATGACTAAGGGGAGCATTCAATGGCATCCCCAAATTCTCTATGTGGTAAAGAACGGATGGAACCAGGCAGGTCATTCCAGAGTTCAATTGTCCGAGGAAAAAAACTGTATTTAAAAGTGTTGGTGCGAGCAAAAAAGACGGATAAGTTTAAGTCATTGCTGCTTCTCGTGATTAGGGGCTTTGCACGGGTCAGATATGTGTTAGGGGAAGCATAATGTGGAGAGTAAAATAGAGAGTGTAGAAGTTTCAGAGAATTAATGTGACGACGGTGGGAAAGAGGGGTTAAACCAAGCATATTCAGATGAGATGACGGTGAAAACATTCTATCATAACGGCGGTATATGAAACGAACCGCCTTTTTCTGAACAGATTCAATTTTGTGGATGTCCGAAATTTTGTAAGGGTTCCATATGGTAGACGCATATTCAAGAATAGGTCTTACAAGTGTTTTGTATGTAATAAGTTTAGTTTCTTTGGGGGCAGCACGTAGAGTTTGGGTTAGATAACCAAATTTTTTTAGTCCTTTGTTGCAAGTTGTTAGAATATGTTCTGACCAGGATAATCTTGGAGTGAAAAGGAGGCCTAAATACTTATATTCGTATGCGCGCTGCAGAAAAGTGGATTTATAGGAATAATTGAAATATGAGCAATTAGCATGCTTGTGAAAGGACATGGCGACTGTTTTCTTGAAGTTAATGTTCATTTGCCAGAGTTCGCACCATTCACAAAAACTTATAAAAGATTGATTCAGAGTGTTATGATCGTTAGGTGAAGAAATGACATTGTAGAGACATTGTATCGGGTGCCTGCAGAGATGGAAAGCAATATTATTGAGCATCTTGTGCGCAGCATATCCCTTGTGTCACCCGAGACCCCGAGGGAATGTGGGGGGGCTGCACGCACACGCACGCACACTTTTCCGCCGTTTCCTCACTGGGCGCTATCACTTGACGAGCGTGTCTGCAGCAGACCACAAGCGCTGCAAGCATACAGCACATGCCCACGTTTACGTTGCCACATGCTGTCTCCGAACGTTGCAATATGGATTTATATGCAGTGTGATGAATACGTGAAACTGCAGTCTCTGCACTGTCACTCGAATGTTTTCTCAAAGGGTCGGGCGCATACGAGTTCTTTGCTAGCTGTCTACCATACAAAAGTCTGTCCCCGCGATTCGTTTTCGACATCACGGCAACCAGTGAACCAGTTTTGACACCCCATTTGCTGCAGCGCCCTGCATCTTAATGTCATCATAGCTGCGCAAATATTACTGACTCGGATCGTGGAGAAACCGATGCGGCCGCCACCATTGTGCTCAATTATAAACAGAAGCTTCCTTTCTCTGCGTTCCCGGAATTAGCTGCGTCCTCGTGCGTATCGTCGAGTAATATAAGCGAATCCTTGAAAGAGTAATAGTAAACTGGGCTGGTCCCGAAGATCTTGAAAATGTAATCAAGACTATGTATAATGAAAGGTGACCCAGTCATGGGCCTTGCTTGTTGGGCTTGGAAGGCTAAAACAAAAGCAAACCCATGCTTTGCCATTGGCCAATTATCAATTAAAGTAACACATTATGAGGTCAGGCAAAGAATGCACCTGGGGAGGCCTGGTGGGAGCTTCACATTTCGAACCTGTTTCCTATAGTGATGCTCATTATTAAGATATGAAATGGCTGAATGAAAACAACTAAACTTTAAGTATGCTCCACATTATAGCCATTATCATTCTGAGCTTAAAGCCTCCTTAAATTTCTGTAATAAGTCTGCCCCTGGCACTTGATCAAATTATATGTACACGAGATATGAAAACACTTCCATCTTGAAACATTAATGATCCTCTAAATTATAAAAAAGATCTGTCATTTCAGGCATCTTCGTTCTGCATAAAAAAAGTCATTATAATTCCTCTTCTCAAGGAAGCAAGCTTAGGATCCATCTTTGACAGCTAGCAACAGGTCTGTGGTACTGTAGCTGTCTATGCAAAGTCTTCGAGAAAATGATAAATCGTTGTCTCCTAAGCTCTCTTGAAAGCTAAATAATCCGTATCAATGCGGCTTTAGGGAGGGCAAGTTGACGATCAATGACAATTGGTATACACTGAGCCCATCAGATTCTTTGTATCTACATATTTCCAGTGTAAAAAAAGATTGTGACACAACATGGCGCCATGGCATCCTGTGAGACTTACCAGAAATGAGCATCTGTGACATGCTGAGCAGAACAAAACTGTGAGCCCATCTCACTCCGCTATTGATTCTTTCATCACGTACAAGGCAGAAACACGCAGCTCACTACTACTTGAATTGCAAGCCTCACACGTTGCCATCAAGTCCATCTGTACAGCACCCAACATCACAATAATGCAAGTTGCTCTCGATCACTTACGATAAGAGACTCAATCACTTACTGCAGTGAAGCAGCTCAAACAAGTTACAATTAAGAATGCTACAGATCTGTCAGTAAATCCACAGACTCTACACTTCCTCACATATCAGTATTGAGGTGCACCGAGTACAAGGGCATATATGGAATTGGTTCAACCACTTGGGCGACCAATTGGCTCAATCTCCTGCCTCATCTGTGACACCTAGCTGTATTCTTTCCATATGATCTCCATGCTCTTCACCACGCACTGGAATTTTGCCTCTGGTGGGACACGTATATATGTGTCTTACTTCCCCGATATGTCTGCTCCTTCCCTGTGACCTTACCTAGACACAGGAAATATCTCTTCAGAGACTGTCCTGGAGTGACCCTTAGACAATCCATCTCTGGGGCTTAAGGATCGCCTAAAGTTGACTAAGAAATGTGCCACAAGTGCTCAACTCCTGTAGCAACATTAGTGGCATATTATACCGAGGGGGGGGGGGGGGGGGGGGCACAAAAGACACATCGGCACTTCCGCAAAATGTCTGTATGTGGCTGGCAAATCACCCACCCCATCTCCCCCCTACTCCCTCAACCTCTGCATCCCCAGTCAAGTGCGTCACTTAATAGCCTTATGCTAACATTCACTCAGATCCTGAACACTGCTGCCACACTGTAGTAGATGACGTGTCGAATACGCTGATCTATTTACACGGCCAGCATGCAGACTGCCATTCACAATGCATGTTAAAAGCATCGTTGCCAGATCTTGGACAGATCGATCCTTGAAAATCGTTTAATGACCCCTGCTAAGCATTTGCCACCTCAACAGTGGCAATGCAAAGAGTGCGACACCTCATTCCTTAAACTTCCAAGCATGTGCTAGGTGTGCATATATACAACTGCAACACTTAGAACTGAAATAAAAGTATACATGCTCAGAGTTCATCACTGACGCCTCAAAATCACAAGCAAGAGTATTGTTTGCAGCACTGGGACCTTTTAATGCATGTGATGCTGGTAATCTACAAACAACCATCATTACAAGCAAAGCACTAGCAGTTATTTTCGCCATAAAAGATATTATAGGCACAAGCATTCATAAAGCTGTATCACTACACACTGACTGCCTTAGCACAGTGAAAGTAATGAAAACATATAAAAACCACAAAAACGTGGTACTAAGCTAGTTACACAAGTGCCTGTGCATGGTCTAATTGCATATGGTGCCTGCTCGCCGTGGCTTAGAATGAAATGAGCTTGCAGCACCGGTAGATTCCGAGTCCTGAGGACCCAGGCTTCCCCTGAGAATGCTGGCATTTTAGCACTCATAGTATGCGATGAGCTCCACCCTTGTCTTCTGCACATTTTGATGAGGGCCCCCCTGTAGAGGCTGCCCAAGATCCATCTCTGACTTGCGGATTAGGAAGCAGCATCCATCACTTATAGAGGCCCTGAAAGTGGAGCTCATGTTTCATTCATGAACCTAAAGCTCTTCTTGCGTAAAATGTTCAGAAACTATTGGCAAGATGCATGGAATATATAAAGGTCAGTGATGAATTACACAAAGTGCAGAATAACTGAAGGTGGGCAAGTTGGTGAAGATCCATAGCAATGCCTTGGTAGCACGATGCAACACAGATGAAAGAAGAGAGGTGAAGAAAGTAAAGACTTGCGCGGTATTCACAAGAAATTTATTTAAGGAAAATGCTAATATATATACATATATATATATGGGCATGTTCAGATAAAAACGGTAATCGAGGTCCCATGACCATTTTTTGTTTTCAATTAAATTTTTATATGTGATGGGTAAATGTGTCCACACAAAGGAATGAACCTTAGTTTTGCAAGAAACTAGTTTTCTCGGAAAAAAATCTTATGTCACAGGAGGGGGAGAACATCGTTTTTGCCACTTCGCAAAGTTGCAAGCTTGGAGCCTCACTGCATGCACAATAAATTTTTTACGTGCATAAGTATTTTTTCGTTACCTCTTTGCAACTTGTACTATACGAGCAAATAACAAAACATTTTCTTGCTGTTTCAATCTTCTAAATAAAAGATCGCAAACTTCGCTTCCAGAGCTATGCAGTGCAACAAAGTCACTTTTCAGGGCAGCCTCAGGGCAAGATGTGTAAAGATCTCCGCACTGAATCTCTTTCTCAGTATTTTCCAGCTACTTTTACTCACTTTAGGGAAGTTTTGTAGCTCTACACTTGGGAGATATTTTTTGATATGGCCTCAAAATTGGCCAAAGTTCAAAAACGTCAAGAAAGTGACAACTTTGACTTGGATTTAAAAAAGAAACATCATCATTGAATTTCATAAAAATTTGCCTGAATCCTCAATACTCGATAATTGTAAGGTACGAAAAAAGTGTTGCATTACGTTGTTTTAAAGTATGAAAATGAATACAAAACTGAGTTCATGTTTTTGTTATCTAGAGTTGCTTATTACTGCCTCTTAGAAATAGTAACTGTCAGAAATTTGTTTTAGCACTCACTGAACTTGGTTACATATTATTTACCACAATATCCGAACTATCCTCAATGTTTGTAGAGCTTCTACTCACTTGTTAGTGGCGTTCTTAATGCGTCAAAATGGGAATAAATTTACTATTTCACCTGATGTCTCAAGAACTGGCTGGTGGCGGTCGAAAGTTTTTTGTATTCTCTAATTTATCATCCTAAGTTACACTGGTATGTAATCGATTCTTTAAAAATATTAGATCATTTCTCGGTGCTTAGAAAAATTTTTATATATAAAGATTAATATCGTTACGCGCGAAGGAGCCCGTTTATGACCCTTACGGATGAAGGGGACCGTTTACTTTAAGTCACGAAGGTGAGCGCAAGAGCGGTCAGCTGGTTGATCAACTCAGCGTCGTTCTCTTCTTCCTTTCCCCACTCGGGTCTGCAAGCACGTTCACTGGTCTTCGTTTTCTTCATGCGTAACATTTCCCTCGTCGCAGATGAAGCCCGCCGGGCGAGTCAATCCATTTGTCGTGATGTGAACAATGTGTTTCTGAAGCCGACGTTTCCGTACCTGCATCTGTTTACCTCTGTGTTCAATGGTTCTACAGGGCGCTGTCAGGAGACAAAACGTCGTCTTCTGAGAGGGACAATTTATCTGCAAGGTTTTTAATCAGCAGGAGTTTTAATCTGGACGCTATTTACAAATGGTATGCCGCTTTGTGTGCAGATTGCAATTCAGAAAATCGTAACAAGAAATCAACGGCAACAGTTGACTTCGGTATGCGCACAGTATATTGTCCAGCCCGAAGCACAAACCAGATCACAGTCTTTTCCCTTCCGAAGCAGCGGTGGAGGCCATGTAGGATGCACTGCCTTCATTTGATTGAACGTACTTCCACATGTGGAGCGTCTGAACTCCAGGCACTTTCTTTGCAGTTTTCCATTCTTCCTTCTTCATTTCGCGAAAGTCTGCAAGCTTCCTTTGTGGGAGCTCCAGAATGGTGATGTTCTTCAGCGTTCCTTGAATTGCATTCACGAAGCCGCTGGCTGTTTGTATGGCCTCACTTGCAGGCTTCCGCAAGTTGTGGCATGATGCTCTATGTTTCACAAGCCCACCAACGCCGTCACAAGCATTTTTGCCGTGTCCAGTGGCCGAAAACATCCATTTCGTCTCTTGACATTCACTGCGTTGTAGCTCATGAAACTAATATTTGTTCTTGAAGTGAGCGGGAGCCCCGTCACTCATATATGTTATCTTGGTGTAGATTGGCTCATTGTCTTCGAGGTGTGCTTTGATTTTCGACAGAGCCAAGCATGCATGAGCTGAATCACGAGGCATATCGTCGGAAATAACGGCGTAGTTCCCAGTCTATTTTCTTGATGTGACAACGCAGGTAAAAACAGTAACCTGCTTTTCCTGCCAATGGTATGCTTGTACTGCGTCTGGAAGCACAACTGTCCAGTTTTTGGCGAAATCAAAATGCAGAACTATTGCACCTCTCTCGCAGCTGTGTTTTTCTTCATGTATTGCTTTTGCTTGCACAGATCTGATATAGTTGTGAGGAATCCATTTCATGGTCATTCTTAGAAATTGTCTCATAAATGATGAAGCGGTCAGCTTTTTTAACTAGCTCACCGTATTCCCATGAAGCAATCAACACGTCCTCGCTGCTCATTTCAAAATTTTCCAAAGTGAAAATTCCATCGTGTGGACAGTGCTCACAATTCCTGAGGAAACATGACGCAGTAGGTTCCTGGCATACGCAGAGACTCTGCATGTAATCGGGAGAAAGCGACCTTCTGGAGGCGTTCTGCAGTCCCACGAAGCACAATTGAAAGTTTGCACAGCACACGCAAACACACACCTGCCACTGTGGCGAGCATTTCACCCACTTAGTACGTAAGGATGTGAATTTTGTGAGGCCAACCTGGGAGGCAGGGTGAGGTTGCTTGTAGAGGTGGAATGCTTCTCGCAAAGACCTTGTCATGAAGCGTTTAGGTACCCATTCCTTCTCTCCCTCCTTTTCGATTCTCACATCCTTTTTGTTCAGTGTCTGTCTAGAGCAATCGAGTTCATCCATGGTGTAATATTCTAAAACGGTGGTAATGTCTTTGTGTTGTAGTTTACATCTTGTATATCTCTCCTGTGTTGACCATACGCCTTCTTTATCCACCATCTTCTTCGATTTTTGGATAACGTACCTCGTTGCCTCTGAATAACTTATAATAGAGCCGGGTGAGGTGGTTGCCAGAGGAGAGAACCGGCGAGAGTGACGTCATTCGCGTGGACCGAGCTGCGGACCAGCGTGCTGGCATGTGCTGGCATGCCTCTTTCCGTCCTGCGCTTTACTGAACGACGCTACGAGAATTCCTGCCGCTGCAAGGGATTCGTCATCACGGTTCAAGAAAACTCGGCTCCTGAAGACCCCGCTACCATTGTGCAGCCAGTTTCCTCAAGTTTCCAAGGATGATGCTGTGAGACGGAGGAGAACAAGGTTCAATAAGTAACGTCACGAGCTCATTCACTGAGAACAGAAAAATGGGCTTTGCGTGTTGGTGCAGTTGCCTGATGCATTCTAATAAAAAATATTCCCAGCCTGCAAATGTCCCTACTAAACTTACTGCCGTGCTTTCAGTAATTACGCAGAAGTCCAGTGACTTTGTAGCCATTTCTTTCTGGTCTCATTTATTTACCTCTGCAAAATTCCTCTAATTTGAGACGTCTCTTCCAGGTACTATCTGTAGTCAGACAGTAAAGATGAAATGTCAAGCAACATTAGTAGCTTTGTGGGCACCTACCAAAGCTGAATAATGCTTACTGGTATAGTGTTTCCAGCTGCAATTTTACTTCACAATTTCCACTGAGTTTAGCAAATGCTCCATATTGATGTTAGCATAGTAACAATGGGATTCCTCACTTGTATTTCAAAAAGCAAAACTACGTAGTGCGTTATTGCAAGCAAAGTTGATATTTTTACATGGCAGTCACACTGTGGGTGTTGAAGGGAGAAACCTTTCAGCTGCTGTTATTACACATACTCCTACAAAGCACTGAATAATTTTAAGCTTCAAGAAATGATTTAATATCTGGGGGATTTAAGTACAGTGAAAAAAAAAGTTGTACTCTGATGAATACATAATGGTAATGAAAAAAAATTTCACGGAATGCTCTTTGGAAACACTCAAAACAATTCAAATAGAGAAAAACTAACTTGCTGCATTTTGTAGAGCATTTCATTAATACATTAGCACATCTATCTTCACTCACCTAAATGGAATCCCAGAAATGTTTGAAGCCTGTATATGAGCCAGTTCTGGAGGGTCATTTCTTCCGAACAACTTCAAGTACACAGCTTGGCAGAATTCGATGGCTGTTCTTTCCTAACCTTTTCCATACTAGCCAAACAAACTGGCGGTATGCTGCATACCTCAACTGCCTGTAAAAAAAAAATTGCTTTTGCATCACTCTTTTTCCATTGGCTATATCATTTTCACACCTGTTTGTAAACTTCTTGCCTTGTCCAGCCGGTTCGACTCCTTTCTGGGCAAGTGCCACTTCCAGTACTGCCCTGCTGAGGGACACAGTCCTGAATAGTCTTGAACTTGTTACGCACTGCGTGCGCTTCTGTTTATTCCTAATCTCTTGCACCTCCTGGCAGCACAAGCAGTTCTCTTCATCTTCCATCAATACGCAGCACATGCAGGTGCACCTAGTTTAATGAAAGCCTGATTAGGCCCACATTGATGCACTCGAGAAATGCAAACATTTGCAGCCACTAACGTCTGGTAACACAGTTTTAGCGTAGCCGGATAGCCTTACGACAAATGCGGAAACGCGTTGTTGCTAGCGTTGCTATACTCCGTTTCATACATCAGGTGCAACGCTGTGGAGGCTTGAGATACTTCTTGCAGTGGCTGCGTTCGCACTTAGAAAAAGTTCAGTGTTTCTTGACCCGATTTTTGAGAAAATTCTCCATATATAAGCTCAGTTCTGAAAGAAAGAAAAAAAAAAAGAATTTACCCATACAAACAATCCGTGTACTTATACAGCTGCTAACATGTTCTTTTAAATCAATTTTCTTTTCGGCATTTTTTAATTGCAGCCTGTCGCGGCAGCTTCACGTGCATGCTCGCATGAGCAAACGCCGCTGGCACGCTGCAAAGCATAGACGGAAACGCGCGCAGTAATAAATTTTGGTGACCGGACTTCGTGCGTAGCTTCCACAGCGTTGCACCTGAGGTATGAAATGGAGTATAGGCTTGCCTAGTGACATTCAACGTACGGTTGCAGTTATCGTGTTTACCACACGGCGGTGCTAAAACTGCCTAATATCTTTATGTCAACACTAGCATGGAGCATGCATACCGATTCTTGATCGAGCCACAATCGCAAAGTCGTCGAACCATATTATTAATATTGCACATATAATACCTCTGGCCATCTCTGGATGTGTATGATAAGCAACTTCCATGACTGTACCTCGCAGCACTGGATGTGCGCGCTTTGAAACGCAGCACTTATGTTCGCGATCGTGTATCAACAGTAAAAAAACCACGGGACTTTAGACAAGCAGCGGCAAGGTGCTTGACATTGCGGAATTGCACCCGTGTTTACAATCTAATGAGAAGTTAGTGCTTCGGCATTCTTCCAGCAGCAAATTCCCAGTGACACTTTAGTGCATTTTTTCTCCCGTCATTGGAACGTGCAGCTACATGAAAAAACAAAAACATACGTACCAGCTAAGATTTCCAACGTGCAAGTAGGTGCACACATCGTTCTCACTGTTGGCACACTCAACATTGTTGTTGCCGCCATTGTTTTCCGTATCGGCTGTGGGTTCAAACATGTACGGCGAAAATACAAGCTGTCCGAGACAGCGAGAACGTTCCATCTTACAACTCAGTTATGAAGCCAGAACAGCAGAACAGTGTGCTACCATAGAGAAAGGAATGGTGCTACGCTCCGAAACGGCGGCGCCGACCGGCGACTGCCGCGAATGACGTCACAGCGGCCCCAACCAATCACGGGTAACAGCGGCGTTCGCGCGATGCCCTGAGGCGCTAGTGTGCGTTTTCTTGAAAAAACAGCCGCTTGCGTTTGTTTCCGCGTTTTTGAAACAGATATTCGTGTTCAGGGGACTCAAAACTGTAGAATGCCGCAGAGAACTAATTTTTTTTCTAAAAGTGTTTCAGCTTCCCTTTAACAGCCCATAATATATGTATCTGCATCACAGTTGCCATTGTTTAAGTTGTTCGGCCACTCATATTGACTCGTCTCAGGGTGTAACAACATGGCACATATGCGCAGATATGCATGTTTTGCTACATTTCGACGCTATTTCATATCAGCAATGGACCTTTCCACAATATTTTACGATAATAACGACCTGCGGCTGTAAATGTCGATGTAAACAAGTGCACCACTTTAATAAATCCGATGCAGAAGGATGCGCTCTTTGAATATGCGAAATGTCTAAATAATGTGTAAAAAGAATACAAAAAGTGATGTCCAAGTGCAGAAATCGGTGACAAATTCCAAGGCAGCCGTGCCGCCAAACGGAACTCAGCGTGCCTTTATCGGCCACACTGTTTGCAGAACAGTGCACTCAGGCCTGCTCACCCAGTAGCCATAGAGTGCTACCTGGCTTCAGGAACGACATGCTGTCCCGAAGAAGCCGTTAATAATGATTCGCGATCCACGAAATGCACAACCGACGCGCACTCAACATGGGCGCAGCTACACAAATCAACCGGCGAAAGCCCCGGGACCCTTCCAAAACGTTTTCAGCGGTGTGCAGCAGAGGGCAGCACAGGAAAATGGAGGCGGATTGTGTCGAGCCACATGACATACTTTGCGGCTTAATAATTAAACAACTAATTGACGTATGACGTCACAAATTATCTATTTAGATTTGGCTCGATGAATAGAACGGATTAGACCCCATGTTTACCTGACTGGGCCAAATTTTGGGGTGTCATGTCACCTTTATGATGTCATAACTAACCAATACGTGATGTCACGAATTATATATTTGAGTTTGTATTGATTAGTAGAATACATTGGATACATCATTTACTTAATTACTTCAAAATTTAATGATGATTAGGCTTAGCTCCAAAATCACACTTGGAGGCGGCGGGTAGCCTACCGCCTGCCAAGGATCTAAAAACTCAGCTGCCGAGCCAGAGTGGGTGAGTGAGCTTTATTCAGAAGTAAGTGAAGGAGGAGAGATAGACAGATGTGGTTACAGAGGTCAAGATGAGGGGTACGCTCAGTCCAGGGCAACCATTGTCGGTGCTGGTCCTTGGTTGTATCTCCAGATGGTTCCATACAGAGGTCTTCCGCTTTGGACGTTGGAGGATAGCCCAATCATCACTTGTATTGGCTTGGCTAGCTGAAACATCTGATTGTGAGAGACTCTATGGTCGCTGTCCGTTCTTCTCACCAAGCCTTCCCACCCTAACCACCGGGGTGGATTTGTCCAGGCATTTTTTTCGCTCATTGGTAGAGTATCATACCTGAGGAAAAAAGCCTATACCCAATTGTTTATTGAAAATAAACCTGGCTGGGTTGCCGGCAACGCCAGGATTCGAACCTGGGTCTCCCAAGTGCGAGGCGGTTACTCTACCACTAGGCCATCGCCTCAGTACCCCACCGAGCCAGAAAACCTTTTCAGCCTCGGCGGTCGGATTTTGGGTTTGATGAGAGGCGGTAGGCTGCCCGACGCCTACTGCCTGTAATTGGACGTGTCACGTGACATACTTTGCGGCTTAATAACTAAACAACCAATTAACGTATGACGTGACAAATTATATATTTGGATCCGGCTCGACAAGTAGAACTTGTTAGACCCCCACATTTACCCGACCAGGCCAAATTTTGGGTGTCAGGTGACCTCTATTATGACGTCATATCTAATTACAACATTTAGAAATGGAGAGAAACGAGAATGCTTGTTTTCAATCAAGCATTTGTTGAGTCGATAAACATTCGTATAATCATAAGTCGATTGGATGTGCATGACATTATTCCGCAAAGTATTGATGGCTGCAACTGCAATGTCAACTATGCATTATTTACAATATTACACAATGTTTATAACGATATTTACAATTACAATGAATAATCACATTCAAATCATATATATTACACTATATGCAATTTACAATGCTACAATGTACATTCAATCTATAGGTAATAAGTAATAGTTAAGAAAATAACATAACTATGTCATTTTAACTCCACTCGCTGTTGCTGGAATTGAAAAATCCAGGGGTATTTCACTTTCACAAGACTCAGTGTCAACTTGCATTGTCAACGAAACCTCACCCTCATTTATATCATCCGCAAACGTGCACACTTCCTCGCTATTAAGGTTTTCAGCATCATAACCGTCAATTGATCCACAACCCAGAGTCGGTGATGACGATTTAGCATGTTTGGTTGAATCTAATCGAGGGTTCGATACTGCTGACGATGAATCAACAGTTTCAATTGATTGCCGGATACTTGTACTCCCTGAATGCTCTCAGTCGTATCGGGAATTAAGAGAGCAGATGACAATTCATCAATATTTGCCTTCTCAAAATTGAACATTCTCCGAAGGACATCATCTTCAATACTTCCAACGTCGAGCCATCCTTTGCGAGACGTATACTGCCGCCTGCCATGTCATCAGTAAGTCGCTTCTGGCCACGGTAGAAAGAGGTCTTCATATGTCAGCCCAACTCAAATCAGCGTACAGCAGATGGTCGCAGAGCAAACTTGCTGTACGTCGACTGAGTTTTGCCATATTACGCAGGTGAACTCGCAGCTTCGCAGTGCGTCACAAGAAAACACCAACTAAAAGCACTTGGCTTCGATTGACTTTGCTTGGCTTATAATAAATTGCACACCTCAGTCGTAACACTAACCGGTACTAACTCAGTGATTACGTTTCATACATTTTATAGTTCTCTCTTTTTGCTCAAAAATGCATTCTGTTTGTTTTTCCTTGTATGAAAAGAGGTTCATTTTTTTTTGCTTTCAAGCACCTTTCTATTTTCCACACTGCGGCATCCCGAGCGCTCAACCCAACGCTGCCTGCGTTTGACCCAATCCTCAAACTCTGCTGCTCATCTAAACCCAAGAGCAAACAACGCAACGCGGCTTGGGGGCCCAGGGCCTTGCTCCCCCAATTCTAAAGCTCTCTATTATAGCTCCGGCGTGAGCTTGGCACCGGGCGCTGTTATATTCAGGGTGCATGTTTCTAGGGATAGGGTCTGTGTAGATCCAGCTACGGATGTCAAACGGGATCGATTGTTTGGGGCCCTGTTGCTGATGGTAAGTGAAGCCAAGCGTGGATAGAATAAAGCGTCCCGTTTCAGTGAGGGTGAGCCTGAGCCGTTCAAGCTGAGAGCGTATTTGGGCTTCAGGGAGTTCGGCAAGGGTGTTGTAACTCCCATTTGGTTGAAGAAGTCAGTGCTGGTGTAATGCGGGAGGCGAAGTGCTTGCTTGTAGACCCCTCGTATGAGGGTGTTGAGCTTGTTTTGCTCAGCCCGATACCAGTTGAGGTACGCAGCAACGTAGGTAATGTGACATATGACAAAGGACTGCACGAGGCGGAGAAGGCTTTCTTCTTCGCTATACGTTTTAGAAGGCGTAAGGTGTTTTGAGATCTGGCACAGATCTTGCTATTTGGGTAGGTACAAATGTCCATACGATGTCCAAGGTGGCCACACTGGTAACAAATGTACATTTGCTTCCGATATAGCGAACGTGGGAGTAACGTGGAGCCGTAGCGGACCTGATAAGGCACATCCAGTACGTCAAAAGCAATGATCACAGTTGTAGTAGAGGGGATGGGCTTGGCTGTTGGGTTTTGGGCCGGGACAATTTTGTTGTGGATCTGCTGGAAGGGGGGGGGGGGGGTCTCCATGAGTGGGATCCCATGGATGACCCCCTTCGTCATGTGCTCAGCTGCGGTTTCGTAGGCGTTCGCCTCGTGGATGACGCCGTTCACCTAGATAGAGCGGATGCAAGCTTACCGGTCTGCATGGTCCGGTTGAGGCGTGCTGACAACAACCATGTTTTGTTGCGTATTCGGGCAGACAGTGTCTTCTAAGCTTTCTTCGTCTGTGAGTTTGGCTGTTTGGAGAATGGCTGCAGTCACCATGGGACTGTCAATCTTGGCTATATGAAGGGCGCCCTTGGGGCGGATGACAATCTTGATATCCTCCGTCGGAAGCGGTGGCATGTGGCCCGCCTTCAAAACTTCAACTTTAACGGGCTGCCTTGCCCGAGAGCGGGGACGGTTAATTGGGGCTTGAGATGATTCAACGGTCGGAGTTGAATCGTCTGTGTCGCGTTTTGAGCAGCGGGGTCAGGCAGTGAACAGCCAGACTGGGCAGTCACTTATTCCGGCGAAATATCCTGGCCGGCGACCTGGATATTCATAGTGAAGACGGGTGTGTGGGCTCACACTGGTGGGAGATGTAAACAGCGCGTGCCAAGGTGTGACACGCCGCCAAGGCGCAGCCAGCGCAGTCTGAGGCCTATTGACCGGCGAGCTAGGCTTAGCGCAGCAGCGACGTGGCGGGTGGACAAAAAGGCGCGGTTCCCAGGAAAATGGAAAGTTCCACCTGAAAACGAGGTGTCAACAGAGTCTGGACAATCTCACGAATCGTTTGGTGAGAACTTTAGGTAGCTAACCAAAGAAAAAATCTGCGAAAACATTTGAAAAAGCCGGAGCCAACATGAACACATCCGCACTCCTTGGCCTCTTCTCTGAATTCAAAAGTATTGCATCATTTTCTTTTATTCTGGTTCATTGCACAGGTATATATGGTGGAAATGAGCATATAGAATTTCAGTTCAACATACACACCCAGAAAATGCTTATGAAAATTTCCGTGACGTGAGCTGGAGAAAAAGAATGTTTTGAGAAAAACGTTATCAGACCTAGCGAAACATGTTCAAAACACCACATAGAGACCTAAAATGCACCAGGTTCATAGCTGGGTCCCTCGCGAGATGCATTAGAGCCTCTTTTAGCTCGTGTAGCAGCTCGTCTTTTCTGCCTGGCCTGTTTTGTCCCGTCAGTTGACTTGCGCTGAGCATTCTGGATGCGCTGCTGATCTCTGGCAATGCAAGCTTTTGTCGTGTAGTGCCCTGGTTCGACACCAGCCTTCCTGAGGACTTCCAGGGTGCTAACACTGCCATTATTAAAGCGTGCCACAGCATCATTCAAGGCAAACAATAGCTTGTGTGGTGTGCTGCGGCTGCTGATACAGCACATCTGTGGCAGCTCGTTCATTCTCCCACTGCAATTCTATGTGGTCTCTTAACCCTTCACAAGCATTGTGGAGCACACAGCATGCATTGATCACCATTGTCGCTGTAGGAATGGTGCGTTCCATGTGCTTTAAGGTGAAGCGAAACCTAGCCTTCAAACGACTAAAAGCGTTTTCAACAATCCTTCTTGTTTTGGAAAGGTTGTAATTTAACACACCCTCGGGTGTGCCAGGTGAAGCATTTGCGTACGGTTTCTGCAGATTTGCTATGAGGGCAAATGCCTGGTCGCAGAGAATGATCGGCGGCACCTGCACTCCTTCAATCAGAGCTGTTGGCCCATTGAAAAGTTTGCTTTCGATGAGTGCGCACAAGCTTGAGCGGTTGTACACGTACAAGTCATGGCACCACCCTGGTGACCCAATGTTCACATAGCGGAAGCGATAGTGGTGGTCAACCAGTGCCAGTAGTATGATGCTATACCTGCAAGAGAAACGAGACAAATTTTAATGTTGTCCAGAGGACATGGAATTGGGCTGTGTTGAGCATAAATACTGAAAAACACTGAGATCACACCCATTTGTTGCTTGCCAATAATGTATTTACAAGAATTTACAAAAGCGACAACATGGAATTGGGCTGTGTTGAGCATAAATACTGAAAAACACTGAGATCACACCTATTTGTAATATAGCTGGCAACTTCTTGCCTTTAATGTATCTACAAGAATTTACAAAAGCGACAACACGGATACGGCACTTTTTTTACCCACCAGCCTTTGTAGTTGTGATAATCGCTGGCTTGGTCCTTCGGAGGGGACACTGGGAAGTGGCAGCCATCCAAAGCACCAAATCTTTGCGGAAATCCAGTCATCGTGAATAATTCGCGAATTTGCTTGCCCATTTCTGTGGTCGGCACCATAGTTAGCCACTCCTGTGCAAGGTTACGAAGGACAGCAGCACAAAAGTCCTTGCATATCATGTTCACTGTGGAGCGTCCCACACCAAAGAGCTCACCGACTGTTCGATCTTCAGCTGTCGAGCAAAGCCGGAACAGTGCAATCCCAACTCTTTTCTTAACAGCAATTGCGTCTGTCATGACGGTGTCTTGTCTCAGCAAATCAGCGCGACAGGCATCCATAATGTACCTGTATGTGGCCTGGGAGACACGCAAAAACCTTTTAAAGTTGGCTTCACCCAACTGAGGCAATGTGTCCTCGAACCAACGCAAGTTCCTTGGAAACCGCCACCGCTGCCTGGGCACAGCGCCAAATGAACGCATGACTACAGCACTAATCGTGAGCGCATTAGCCAGGAGACGCTGTTCGATTGCACGGCGGTGACTCCTTGCCTTGTTGGCCTCATACTGTAGCCTTCGAATTTCTCGATGATGTTTGGCCCGAAGAAGCGCATACGCCATAAGAAGCTGGAGCATACGGTCAGTCTTCAGGATCACTGCTTGAAAGCTTTGATGCTGTGAGCGCCATTTTTCGAATTTTAATGCTTTGGCTACACTATGGATTGGCCGTTCAGCTAGCTCCGGCTTGAAACAGCTTACGGCTGGGTGCAAGAATGACATTCCTAAAGTAAAATACATAAAGTACGCCTATTAATGATTCTTATGTCATTTATTAAACATTCGCTCCCTAAATAACTCTTTTTTATCGTATTACGATTGACAAGCAAACCTAAGCGTTTCACTGCAGCTATCGTCATCGCAACGCTTAATGCCATTAAGTATGCGCGTGTAGCAGCAACCGAAATATAATGGCATTATAAAAGTTAAGGCCTTACACTTTTCATGGCATTAACCTTGCCCGTGTGGCACGGGTATTAGTCCAAGAAAACATAAGAACTCAGTTTTTAGTGAGCTGTACAGTCTGTTGCGCTGCTGACTAAACTTCTACATCAATAACTTTTAGCGACACAGATGCAAACATCCCTATCCCTTCCACAGACCTCAAGTCTTTTCTACACCATAACCTAAGGCATACCTGGAAACCTTGCGAGATTAAAAATCAGGAGACTTTTTATTTGCACCAGCAAGGGGGGGTGGGGTTGCATTCACTGTTTCAACGTTTCGTTCAAACTTTCAGGCAGTGTTTGATGAGTCTTTTTGCAGGGAACTTGTAGTAGCAGACTTTACTCACTTCAAAAATTTGTTAGAGTAGATTTGCTCAAAACATGGTCCAGACTGAGCCCTTCACTAGCAGCAGGTGTTGGAGGGTTGTGTTGCACATTGATGAGTGGAATTCAGTCCTAGTTTTTCGCGCCGTGCTAAAAACCCTCTCGCACTTTGCATTGCCTTGCGGTATCACGAGTAAATCGAGCATCACATTAGCAACTCGGTGAGACACATTTTCCATCACTGTTATTCATTTTTCCGACCATAGACCTCTGCACATCCCACCTTTCTTCAGAATGTGGGATGTCATTCAGTATGTCCTCTAGAAGATTGTCACTTGTAGTGTGGCAAACTTGGCTTCGAGAGAATCTAAAGCGTCTTCAGCAGATTGATTGGAATTTCCAGGCAGCAGCTGAGGGAAACTCTGATTAAAGAAACGAAGACTCGAGAGCAGTGCCTGTGAAATAAATTTCAGGTTGGCCACCTCTGCATTCTTCAGAGTTGTGTCCACATCCATAACCCTTGACCTCGTCGCATTTCGGAAACGTTTTCTGTAGAAGAGGCCCAATGTGGTCGCTGACACTAAAGGGTAGGTTGTGTTCGACGAGGAGTCCCGTAAACAGGCACTCCACACGTATGACACTGTCGCAGTTGTTCCGGAGAAAGTTCACTATGTTGTCTTGCTGCTCAGCAGTGCGAACATAGCTTTGATGCTTAACCGTGGAAACTTGCAGCTTCAAGTCGCCTCTGCCACCGTGAGACACGCTGACATCGCATCCACATGTACAAAATGCAATATGTTCTCCTTGATGTCAAAAAGCACGGAAATTCAGCAGTATAAGATCGCAAAAACTTCTGAAAATACCTTTTCTTGGGCTTTGATAGTGCCGTGGCATCAAGCACACGAGGATTTCTAGCGAGCACTAATCATACACACAAGCAGCAGCAACAAGATGCACCATGGAGGAAGGCATGCATGAAATGCAAGAGCTGCATTGGCTCAGGCTTTGGTTGGCTTACTAGGCACCGTAGTCGGCTGCTTAGTCGATACCGATGGCGCTTGTGCGGCCATTGTTGATGATGCTGACGATTACGACGTGGCTGTAGATTCCGCGTTGCCGGTTTCGCAAAAACCATTATTGCGCGAACAGAGACCACTTTTCGGGAGATATAGGACAATGATCGTACGATCGGAAAGTTGAGTAAAAAATCTGTCACCCTGGCGAATCTGGAGGGTTGGCAAGTATGTTACAGAAACATTGGCAAGGATAGTGGTATACCGAAGTATTGAATAAGCTGCACGTAATAAAACCAAAACTAGGGAACTGGATAACTTGAAAAGCAGCGCAATATAAGGAAGTACTTCTTTGTTGATTAAGAATAGCACACACTTACAGTACTCGCTCTTACCTTTTGACAGGCATCGATCCTCCGTCTTGTAGTAAGTGCGGCAATAATCTCACAATTCTCCATGTTCTTATTCAGTGCCCTCCAATAGAAGCAGAAAGGAAAAAAATATTTTCCTTCTGCATATTGGGAAAACATGCCCCTACACCTGGCATTTTTTCTTAGCAATGAACTTCTTAATCTGCAAATTGCCTTGGAGTATTTAGCTGAAATAGACACCCTGAATATCATTTGCCCAGGTAATGTTAGCACATGATTAACAGCCCTTGTATGCAAGAGCTCCTTTTAATTTATTCTGTCACTCTTATGTTTTGTTGCATCATGTATTTAACAAAATTCTGTGGCCACAGCTTACATCACTAACTAATCAGTGTCATTATTTTAGTACCTACACATATTACACAGCCATGTCACATCCACCACGAGAATTCATTGTCCATGCTATCTGCAATACATCATTAACATTACCATGCGTCATGGGGCTCTTTGGCCATAAGTGGCCCTTGCGCCTCAAAACACTACCCATCATTTTACGCATTCTACAGCCAATGTGTTAGGCCACTATACAGCCAAGTTACATCTATATCATCCGCCATTGAATGCATCATAGCATCTCTTTGGCCATTATTAGTCCTTGCGCCATTAAACCCCATACATCCGTCCTCATCATTTCCAACTTCCTCCAGATCCGGGAGTTCCTGCATCTCTTCGAAGAGATCTCTCTCCTCATTGCATAAGTTGTGCGGAACGCATGCGCCCATGATTATAAGGCAGCACTGCTTGATGCTGGCTGCGTCCACCAAGTACAGCCTGCGAAATCGCTGCTTAAGTATTCCAAATGTCACCTCAATGGCAACGTGCTGCTGGGAATGGTACTTTTTATATTTCCTTTTCCAGGAGGGCAACCTCCGCTGTGTATCCTTGTAAGGCATCATAAGCCATGGTAGCAACGAATAGGCTGAATCCCCCAGTATGTAACCATTGCTGCATTTCATTGCTGCAGCTTCAAAAAAAGGGGCCTTGCGGAGCACCCTGGCGTCGTGCGCCGAGCCGGGAAATCCAATGAGCACATCTATGAACCTGTTCTCATGGTTGCATATGCCTTGCAGGATCAAACAAAGAAACTTTTTTCGGTTGAAGTATGAGTGCGGGGATTTGGTCGGGGTGTTTATCTCTACGTGGCTTCCATCCACGCAGCCAATGGTGTTTCGTGGCCCCTTCCTAGCGCTCTTTTTAAGAAGCCACCCTTGCTAAGTTCTTGCTGTTGCTGGTCCGGCCACGCGATCACTTCTCCACTCATGCTATGTAAAAGGTCGAGCACAACACTCTCGATGCATGTGTGCACAGATGACTCTAATATCAAATCTGTCTGCAATTGAGTACACCCTCCCAGTTTTTTAACCTGAACGTACGAGCGTCGACCGTCGAGTCGATAAGCGCAGTATGACGGGGCACAGCAGCGAAGTGAGCGAGAATATGCGTGTGCGCGCAATGAGCACTCTGGTGCAGCTGTCCTCTGCCAGGCTGTTCTGCAAACGGGACCTCACCCCTGCTTTGTTTGAGCACCATTAGCATCATAATCCTTTTTCTTTTCTGAACTCTTCCATCAAGTTATAAATAAGCGGTCAGGTGGCAGCGCTAGCGCTGGATGGAATGCGATATACGCCCGCTGATTATACTACATGCTTATCAGCATTTTGTTTCTTTTTGCTATGGGTCGATCATGTAGCACTTTCCCACGGCAAATTAAAGGTATCTGCCACTTGAAGTCCTGCTGAACAGGAACTTCTATCTTGGAAAGAAAAGCGCAGATACATTGTCAGTGTCATAACAGAAATAAATTTATTGCTTTTTCGAGAACAAAAAAAGAAAGAAATACAGAGAGTCCATAAGGATACCTCTGCTCGCACTAGCACTAAGGGGTATTAGAGATTTTCCTAATACAGCTGCTTGACAAACTATGGGCTTCCGGTTGTCCTTCAGTAGCTGCAAAAAGCTCCACCAGATTGAACAACCGTGGCAATGCGTCGCGGAAGAGAGTTGTACAGTGCTGGTGCGAGGTCACGGTCCATTTTCAAAAGCTCCCATTCGGCTTGAACTTTGCACCACAATTTATCGCAGCTGGCGTTGTGAAGCCCCATTTTGGACAGGTTAGTTTTCATTATGCCCCACACGTTTTCAATGATATTCAATGATACAGAGTTCTTCCAGGCGGCCTTTGGCAGGGCGAGACGTGTGCACGGGGGACAAATCCTGTTGTAAAATGAAGAAGCCGTCACCAGAAGGACCGTTGAGGACATGAGGAAGGAGCTCCTGTTCTGTGATACTAATGTAGGAGTTGGCACAAAATCGGCCCTCAATTCTCGGTAGTGCTCCGAGACCCTCTTTTGTTACCATCCCCCAAACGTTGACACTTCTGCGTCCACTGGCTCTTACTTGCTGGACATATCGGGGGTCATACCTATAAGAGATGAAAACAATTACTCAATTTTTATGAGGTGTTTTGTAACAAAGATCCTATATCATTTGTCATGCATTACAGAAACATTTAATGATGAATAATCACGAGTAATTTGTTTGCAATTATGGTTATGCATGTTTGTAATGTAATCCCTGTGTGCCGAACTGCATACGGAGCAAAAGCCTTTGTCAGGGTTCTTGCATGTTACTTTTGCTGCGGTTTCTGTAATCCAAAATAAAACATAAAATTACATGGCAAACAGAAACAGGCAGAAACTAACTAAATATTGATAGTATGAAAAACCGAAGCTGGTTAGGTCTGGTCTGTATACTTTGCGTTTTTGGTCCCACTGCGTGCAAAATGTGGACTCGTCGGTAAAAACGACATTGTGCCGGTCACTTGCTGTCCAATGAAGATGGGCCTGGGCAAAATCCAGTCTTTTGGCCTTCACAGCGTCCGAAAGAAGCAGCTTTTGGGCAGCACTTCGACTCTTCTGGCCTTCTTCCAAGAGGCGTCTCCTCACCAACTCTTCGCTGACATCCAGGCCAACCGCATCTTTAACCTGGCTGGCCGTCATGAAGGGATTGGCCTCAGCGACAAGAACCAAGGCGGCATCCTCTTCTTCTGTCGTCTTCCAAACGCAGTTCCTTGCTGCGTCACCTATGTGCCCTTCATCTCTAAATGCGCAAATTATCCTGTTCACTGTAGCTAGCTGTAAGTCTAAAGTGCTCGCGATCTGTCTTTGGGATGCGCCGCTCAACGACATGCGTACTGCAGCTACTCTCTTTTCCTCTGGAACACGAGGTGGCATCATTCACGCTATGCGAAGCACACTCCCGAAAGACGTTATTATCATGAAGCGCGATGGCAACGACATCTGATGGGGTTACTTCGCTTATCAATTCACACCTTCCTCTCGTATAGGAAAGCAGACGGTACCACGTCTTTTCTAATCTTTTCCCAGCGGCATGCAGACAATAAAAGGAAATGTGATAACGCACAAAAAAGCAGGTGGGGTTGGATCTGGTTCCAGTAACAGCCTGGCAGAGGACAGCTGCATCGGAGTGCTCATTCGTTTCAGTCGTTTCAGGTTTGTAATGAAGAGAATGGAATGTGACATCAGCAATGTGCCACTTATAAAAAGGGCATGCTGTGTGCTGAATAATATTTGGAAACACTTTGGTGATTCTGTATCGCAGCAGTGGATCAGTGAGGCACAGCTGTACAACACAATATTTCACCAGCCAACACACACTACAGATGCACTCATTGCAACTGGAAAAAACATTCGAGCTGCAGTTGCCATGCACTTTCACCAACAGATAGCCCAATAGCTAAGCCATGAAGTTGAAAAGTGCAATTGGTAGACCTTTATTTATTAAAATACTGGGACAGCAGGTCCACCAACTTTTCTTGGGCATTCACTTGCCGTTCCTTCAAAGCTTGATCAGCTTTCGTAGCTTGTTCTAGCATTGCTATAAGATTGTTTTGCTGTGCCAGAAAGCTGTTTCTGAAGGTTTCTGAAGAACTCTCTCTCTTCCTTTTTTGTGGGCGGCGCTGTTGCTTATGTCTGGTGTCTGTGGTATCAGTTGAATTGTCTGCTAAAGCGACTACTTCCTCCGGAGAAGTACTCTCACTGGACTCCATGCTGGAAATGATCTCGAATGAATAAAAAGGATTTGTTGTTTATGCCACCTACACATTAATTGACTGTTTTCAGCCATATATATTTACACACGAGTGCAAAGCCAGAGTGGTCATCTGCCACACAAAACAACCTGTTGGTGAATATGACGAGCAGCTTAGGTATTATGTGTATTATGCAGAGGTATTCCAGTTTCCTTAGTTCTTTAGTTAATTTTTTTCTGTGGAAAGTAATTTGGGTACTCATAAAAATATGGCAAATCTAGAGTTCGGGCTTATTTCCTATAAGCGTGTTAAAGTATCACGTATGTTTGCACTTCTTACCATTTCGACAGTTTCATCCAGAGAGCAGGGGCTCTCTTCTGAATGAGGGAGCGATCATTCGCCGGCAGGGCACCCAAGATTCTGTGCATTTCGGAAAAGAATGGCCAGGGAGACGGTGAGGACCCTGTTCTTTCCCGTGACTCTTTCCTAGAAGCACAGAAAGCAATGATAATTTTTAAAAACTAAATACTAGGCAAATAGAAGAAGCTAAACAAGTTTTCAAATGTTTGCTGTATGCCATGACAAGCGGATATGGACCATACATGCAACTTTACTTGCTGATTCCGTATACTTGTTTACAATTACTTCGTGATTATTTTAGTTTTTTTAGAAACGGGGACTCAAGATTTGGGTACCTAAACTGCATTGAGTTTGCAGCCCGCAAAAAAGGAAGACGAAAAGTTCAGAATTGGGGTGACAACAGTAATGTTGGGTTATATTCTGGCTTGCTACATGATGAAAAAAACTACTTAACAGGACATAAAACATGAAGTGCACATACTCAACGTACGGGTGGTGCGTGAAAGATGTTTTAAAAAATGTATTGCTTCATTTTGGTAAAGCTTAATGGTGAAATTTAGCTAAGTGCTTTTGAAGCAAAGTCACATAAACCAGCTGTGATTATTAAGCATGCTGACATGCCATATTTGTTGATTCCGCTTGGGAACTTCCTGAAGAATTATGCAGAAATGCAATGCAGTACCTGTCTCAATCGTTCTATATTACGTTTTCTCTAGGCGCACGAAGCAAAGAATGCTTTTCGTTTAAAGGAAACCAAGCACAAAGCCGTGAGATCTGGTTTTAGGCCGTTTGTGAAAGCTTTGTCACCAAGGCGGGCCACCTTTATCCTGTTTTCAGACTTCACTACAGGTTTTGGCATAGCAAAACCGGCGCGCCTCGTCACTTCAGCGGTTACATCACCGGCATCGCAGCACACTTCGTCAAAAAGAAGCTCTTCGTATTGTCACTTCAGTTGATCAGCACTTGGTCAGTTATGCACGCCGTGCCGGCGCAGACACGGCGACTTCACCACAACGGCCACCAATGCAGCCCGCGTTCGGTCTGACTCGGCTGTCACGCGAGAGATGTACTGTGCAGGAAGCCCTGCCTTAACTGATTATTGCTATGTATCTCTGCAGGCAGGTACTACATTCCGAGTGCCACGAACCTTGCAGTTTCCTGCATCCTTATTCTCGTTCTCTGCTTAGTGCACGTTGCTTACCTGTATCTCTGGGTCAGGTTGTCGATATTGGTCTGCACCTGCCGACGAGTTCTGGCGATGCCGCTCTGTGCAAGACCTACTACAATGGCGTCGTACACTTTGGCGTTGTGCTTTTCTCCTCGGAGTTGCGGCAAGTGGTCCTCCCAAAGCCGGATTAAAGCCCAAGTCTCCGCCTCCGTCCACATTGACTGCGGCTGCGAAGGAGTGCTGCCACTGCGCTCCCCTGATGCTGGTGCGAGCGAGGAGGACGATAATGCACTGGGATCACTTATGGTGCGTGTCACCCGGAGAATTTACCCGTACAGCTTGAACGACATGTGCAGCTCGCGTGCATATAAAAACGAACGAAATGGCGAAATGACGTTTCCCGATGCAGCGTGGCAAAGTATTGGTGTAGAGGGTACAGGCACTGATGCCCTTAAAAATAAATTAAAACTTCCATTATGTGGCATATAACCCAAAGCAAAAAAAAAAAAATAATGCTAAAATTTTTAAATGAACCAGTTACAACGATTTTACTAGCGTGGTTTTCTGCAGAACTGTAGCTACTTGGGAACGAGAGTACTCCATCCAACCGTAATGGTCATTGCTGAACTCCTTTCGCCCAAATTCCCCATTTAACTTACTTGGCGCAAGGGAGACCATGTGACACGGAGCGCAACTTCATTGGCGTAAAGACGAAGGAGTTCAATGGAGTTCGCGGGTGCCCGTGTGCCAGGGGTATTAAAAGCTCCAACGTTCCTTGCAGGGTCACTCTTAAACCTTCTGCTGTGCTTGAAGACGAAAAACCTGCATTTGAGGGGCCTGTCTTGGCTTCCCATTCGTTGATGTAAAGTACCGAATCACTGTGCACCTGTTCTGGTTCACAGTGATTCACAGTGCACAGGTATGAGGGCACCGGATGGAAGTCTCAATGTCATGACGACAATTAACTTCTGCATAAATCCAATGAAATGTTCTGTCTGCTTCTGGTGTGCCAAGGTTTTGGCAATTTGGCTCTTGTAGAAGAAGAGGCCATGTAGAACTTCAGAGCTGAAAAGATGAAAGGCATAATTAACATTAATTTTTTCAAAATTATTAGGGTTCAGGTGGACTTCGCTTATCTTTGGCATAACTGAGTGTTGTGGCACATTTGTCCAGTTCATAAGCTATCTTTACTGGCTTCACGTCCACATGCCCTGCTGGTGTCTTGTAGCTGGCTTTTAGAAAGCCGTTTCTCACGCACTTCACTAACCCCCATATTCAGAAATGCGCCTTAACTTGAAGCTGTGCCTTGACTTGAACAAGTCCGGCTCAAGACTACACCTGACTTGAGCATGCTGAAGGCAGCCATTATGCTTCATAAACGTTCCCGCTGCCTTCCTTTGTCAAGTCAAGCCCAAGCTATGACGCGGTGTGTCTGGGAGCAAGGTTACCAGGTTGAATGACGATAATAATATCTCATATATCTGTAGAACTGGCGATTTTTTGAAAGGTTAATCAAGGTGCCCGTTTGCAGACCCGCATTAGTAGGAAAAAATGAAATTAAAAAAACAACACGAAAATAGCCACAACCATCCAAGTCAATCCACTGCCGCTCGACAGTCACTTTTAAAATGACGTCGGAGGAGATCACAGCGCCGTCTGGCTTGCGAAAACCGGCACCGTGCTTCACACCCGAAAAAAAGTCGCTTCTTTTGAGCTTGGTTAATAATCACAAAAAAGCTCTAGAATGTAAGAAGACGGATGTCGCATCACTGAGTGCTAAAACTGCGCCATGGAAAAGCTTGCAGTGGAGTACAACGCACAGCATGGTGTCACGCCTCGAGATTCTAAGCAACTGAAAAAATGTTGGGGAAATATGAAACAAAAATGGAAAGAATAGAATTCCGATGAAAAAAAGAAATATTCACAGGATGGGTAAGCGATCTTTTATTGATGACGGAACGTAGAAGACTAGCATCATTGTGTAGGATATTGGAATTGTGTTGTCAAACTGTGCATGTGGTGTCGACAGTATATTGGCTTCGGTGATTTCGTGCTTGCTGGGACTCGTGTCATTGACTGCGAAAACGACAAAACACTGTTACACATAAATTACACGAACAGCGCATCGTCCTGTGGGTGTTATTTATGTCTCCGCGTTTTGACGTTGTCACACTAAATGACATTGCCACTTTGGGACTACTTGACGACACTGTGATAATAGCTGCAGGCATCACAAACATCTCATCACCGATTTTAGCAACACATCGATTTTTGTGAATCCTGCACCAATACATTTCCCAAACATATTATGTGCATCGTAAAAGTGGTCCGTGCTTTCCATGCAAGAAAGTTTTAAAAACTTTACAGGAGTGGAAGTGCCATGTTCCTTACCAGCAGAGGTGAAACCAGCGCTTGCCCTTATTTTACACTTGAAATAGAACTTTGTTGGGTTGTCCTCTTACAGATCAAGTGGTTTGGCTCTGGTAATGTAATTGCATGTCTAATTAGAAACTAAAAGCATGTCGTTCCTGTCAGAAATATCATCTTCCTCTGAGTATTGATTACGTTATTTCTGAAACAATTTACCAAGAATTTCAGGTTTCATCTTATAACCAGTAACTATGATACACGTCAGCCAGTCTCTGTATGGCAAAATAAGTCACGTTAGTGGGGTTGAGACATCAAATTTGTGGCTTGCGCGTTCTTTGTATCAAACGTTCCTTATTGCTCTAGGAAGCATGATACACGCTCGAATATTCTTATATTCTCAGTAAATAATTTAGTATCGCATTATTTATGGGAACAATTTTCAGTTTCAGTTTGTGGACGCAGAGTTTGACAGTGAAGTCACTGTCTAGGAAGCTTGGTCATGTGGGCCCACCAAGCTGTGATGCACACACTGCGGCATCGTCTGGTCTTGCACACACATTCTGTACCAGCGCAGGCAAACAAAACCACGCCGACAGTTGTCTTGGCTAGCTGCGGCAGCTCCAATTATGACTCTATGTCTGTCGCGGCTCATTGCCCTCGAGGCTCTCTAGGCTTGCCCGGTGCTGTGGGTCACCACTCATTGCACGTCACTCTAACGTGGTACGACGTCGCTAAAACTTTCGTTATGCTTCCAACACAGTGACATCCATGTCAATCGCGGTAGCGATGGGTCTCGATCACGAGAACGAGCATTTAGGCTCTCTTTGGAAGCGAATTAAAATATATTTTAAATGTTTTCTGTGTCCAACACTTCATGTTGAGTGTCCTTGCATACAGAGGAAGCCTACAGTATGATTTTTATAGCCTCGAAATTTGGTGTCTCAACCCCTTTAAACTAGTGGAAAGTGTGAGGAAAGCACATCTTTTCCTTCATTGCAAACTAATCATTTATAGTGCCCCTCCTAAACTGGTGGTGTGGCTTCACTTTTGGCACATGAATTCCCCTCCAACAATTTTTTATATTTCTTGTTTCTATTGAGTACTTCCTTACTGTTCTAATGTTTTGTTTGTTCTTTTTACATCTCCACAACCTTGTGTATTGTTGCAGCCCATTTGAACTTAACATGTGTTGCTATGTTGCCGAGTTTACCTTTTTTCGGTGTTAGGAAAACTTAATTGTGCATAGCCTCTTAAGGGCCCCTCACCAAGCCCTATTGCAAATTTTGGTTATACACTGGTAGTTGTAAGGTGCCGTCTAGAAAGCCTTTTTTTTTTCCAAAAAATTTTCAAATTAGTTTACCCAATGTCACTTGGACAACCTGGTTTTCTGTAAGCCGAGTACCTGAAGCCATTTCTAGGAGGAAATTTGCCACATCTTGGGAAATGGATGAACCTGTCCTGTTACCATGCTGCCAGGAGGCAAGCATTACTGCCAGCAGCCATTTTGTCTCTGTCTCGACAAGGGTGCGCAAATCCAGCATTTTTTATGCCACTCAGCCGTTTCATACTTTTCAGACACGATTGTTACCATGTGATCTACATGCTGCATTTGTTTGCATTGGCCAAACCTGCAGACTTCAACATCAACACACTTTTTGTAAATTAGCAATGCACATTCTTTTGCAACTTGTATTCGTCATTGAAGTGCTGATTTATGCTACGCATTCTGATGCAAGTTTTCGTCTTATGGTATTCTGAGATATTTGCAGTTCACTTACGATCTGCGTGCATAAAGTTGCAATTATTTTTCAACGGCTGTTTTCCCCCCCCCCCCCCCCCACCTTGCCTTACTTGTATTTTTTTTGCAAAATAAACCACACGCACTCAATTTTTTGTTCACTCTACTCAGTGTCAAGGTGTTTGCCTCATACATTTTACTCGAGCCCATTTTTGTTGCACTTTTTAGCTTATGAGGGTTTGTTTTATCTTGCCAAACAGAACATGAGAAGTAACATGGAACAGTGTCAAACCTGCAAACAATGAATATTTGGAAAGTTTGGCCACCAGAGCAGAGTACCCTGAAAGAATGGTTTCATTCAAATGACCCCAGCTGGTATATGTACCATAATTTATGTTTCTTCCTAATTTGTTAAATACAATGCAAATGGCTGTCCTGGGAAGCATAACTAAACCGACAGTATACAAGAAGGGGAGACATTTGTGCAGACTTAACATCAGTCAATGATAATTATTGACCTACAGAGAGCAGATAGAGCTGTCCTTACTATAAATATATCAATAAATGGAAAGTAAGTGACATATAAAAATTTAACATGCACAAAATTGAACCACTTAAAGGGGCAGTGAAACACTTATCCGACTGATCATAGTGACCCCACTACTAAAGGACATCGGCTGACTAATCTGCTACAAAAATTTTTTGAATCCTTGAAGTGCAAGCGGAATTAGTAGTTATCGCACCGATGCATTGCTTTCTCCTTTCGTCTCCATGAGTGTGCTGGAAGCTACATGCTGCATGGCAAGGGGGCAAGGCCCTGCTCAAGTTTTTTTTGTCACATTGCTACTTGTGGTTCAGGCACGTGTGGCACTCTCTAAACGCGAGATGGGCGCCTGGAGCTACATCACTTACAGTGACCAATCAATACACACAGCTGTCTGACCATCCTGTGGACAGGGCTTGTGGTGGTCGTATCTTTATTATGCAGCATGCCAGTTTCAGGGCCCCTTTAAGAAGTGCACAAACAACGACAACAAAGAAAAGTTGGTTTCATGAGTTCTGCCTGAGTCACCACTGATATCACACAGTTGCTCGTGCACAACTTATGAAACGATAACGTAGGAGCCATAGGAAACGAACAGTCATGTCGGCAAAAAAAAAAAAAAAACATTATTGTACCAGCCTTGGTGATGAGTGACCTGAAGCACCACAGTGAAAGGTGAAGCTAAGTTGCAGTTTGGCACATAATAGGGTCTCTTCTGCTTACAACGGTGCATGTACAGGAACATTTCGCTTTATAGAATCTTTGCAATATGAACAGCACTGAAATGCAATGTAGAGATGAAACAGTAAAGGGACTGACAACCACACCAAATGTGCCAGGAGAAGGTAGAAATAAAAAGACAATCGTTTATAGTGACACAATCGAGGAGGCTGTTTGCAGTTTACTTGAAAATAATTTCAAATTGGCACGAAATTCTCAAAACCTGGTAAGTGGCGGGAACTGGCAATGAAACCTTGGCACTTCACATGTATGCAATGAAATTATTGTAACTGCTATTAAGTTCCACATACTATTTTAAGATCAGTCTCTCCACTATAGATGTTTGCCCTTTATTTTACGTGTATTATGAGCTAATAGCAACCTCGATCACCTTGCCCTGGGGTTGCCCCGAAACCAGAATGGTGCGCTTTGCACCGCCGTGGTGGCGCACTGCGGAGGGTCAACATCGAGGACAAAACTGCACCCCGTCCAGGGTGCTTGCATGCAGCGCTACTTTGCCCCTGGCGCGCAAGACGTGCGCGAACACGCGTGCGCGCACATTTTATTGTTTGCAGGTGCTGAGCATCTGTGGCAAGCTCTCGAACCTTGTCAAACTGCGTGCTCAGACATACCTGGTTGCAAGCAAACACCAATGGATTTTATAATTAATCCTGACGACCCGTTCCTGACGACCCGTTCAACGAAACTGTCCACTTTCGGCCGCTCTTCACCACATTGTTTTTGGACGAGGTCGATCAGCATGCCGTCTTTGCTGTCAGACGAACTTGAAAAAGGCTCATCGATTGCGGCAATTAGCAGCGCTTCCTTTCTCATTGCCGACATCTCCACTGGCTAACTCCGTCAACTCCGTTGCAACCGCAGCTATCGGGCCAGAGCATACGCGGTTCTGCAGTCGGCAGTGCGCGCGTGCGCGTCCCGCAATGCTTGCTGGGATTGCACCCCGGCGCACCGCCGATTTTCTCGGTGCGAGACGGGGCAATGGAAAACCGCTCCAACAGGATGCGCTTCCGGTGATCGAGGATGGTCGGTGCGCATCGGTGCAGTTGATCGAGGATAAAAGTGCGCACCAAGGCGCCCCGGTGCGCAAAGGTGCGGGTGATCGAGGACGCTATAAGAAAAGGTACACTCAAATGAATGATGCCGCTTTCGCAGCAGTGAGTCGAGTGGCAGAGCCATGACATCCTTCAATGCATGATGGTGCACATGACTGTTTTCATATGCACACAAGTTTGTGAGCACCCAGAGTTATGTGATCTGTATGTGAAGTTTTAAACTAAATGTGCTGTAAACAGATGCCAACACTACATGAATAGCACTACTGGCTTTGCTGAGGTTAAAAAAACGCAGTGACTTGTATACGTCCAAAGTATTTGTAAACTATAAAAGAATGTAGCTATTATTGTATAAATAATTCAACACTTCAAAAAACACGAACTGCTAGAATGGCTTGATAAAATATTTCTTACAGCTATGGCTGCACTTGCCGTCTGCTTCCCAACAATGCCGGCGTATAATCGCTATCACGCTCACCTCTCAATGTTTCAAGCATGTATGCCTTATTTGCTCACTGTAGAAAAAACAATTCTGACGAAAAAAATGTTCCATGGCTGTTTACGAGTTGCCACTGTATGATTGGACACACTGACCGGTAAGCTTTTTGTCACACTTGGGAGAAGTAGAAGAAAAAAGAAGGTAACATTAAAATTGGTTGACAATCCCTTTAAAATTTATCAGCAGTCTGCACCAGCATAGAACGACATCAGTGGCTTAGCCTCAAGAGGAGCTCTGATATCACTCGCTCCTTGTATACGCTAATGATTGCATCCTTGAACTCATCAAAGGCACAGCTATTGTAGTATACAACAGCACAACAAAAAGAAATGTCCCTACAAGAAGCAAAAAAATGGGCCTCCTTTACATGGCACAGCCATTTGCACGTTAAGTTGCGTGCAATACTCTAATTTAGGCTCCAAGGTATCATAGTTCTTGAATGAGTTGTCCAGCTTCGTTGGACATTTAATCTCCAAGAGGGCTTCCTTGCCCTCGCAGCATTTGCATGATAAAATTGCATAACCATCAGGGGAACAACCTCATTATGAAGGGAAATTCCTCGCACAAAACGAGCCCTCTCCGACGCACTTCAAGTGTGTGCCCCAGTGCTTCTTGCCATGTCTTGTATGCAACATGCACTGCACTTTCCTTCGAAATGCCAACATGCATTGGTGGTGTTGTAACAGTTCTGCTTCTTAAAATAAGCATAAGAAATGGGTCAATGTTGGCCCCACCTTTCGAACGAAGAAAAGTCTTCGCTCGAGTCATACAGGCATGAGCAATGCTTGCAGTTACAAGACCCTTTCTGTATCTGTTTCTAAATCTGTATCTGTGCCATTCTGGAGAATTCGACTGTCCCTGTGTCAAGGATTCAATCTCACTCCTGGCACGCTCTCCACCATACAATTCACACACGTGGAGCATGACCTCTTCTGGTGCCTTCTGCTTCAGTTCATTTACTTGAACCCCCAGCATTTCCAACATAGGAAGTAGGGCGGAGCGGCAGGCTTGTTTAGCTGCAAACATAAACACAGCCCTCCATCAGGTTCAGGAGAAAGAAAGCAACTGCAGAGCAATAACTCTGCACCAAAATTGCAGTTCTGCAACTACGAACATCACAAAAAAATCATTCAAGGGCAATTTATGCAAAATTTACAATATAGATAATGCTACTGAAAAGCATGAAACTCGCAGTAGCATGTGCTTAATAACCAACTATATCTAGCGGAGAGCCTACACTGGTTGGGGAGGCACCATTTCAAGATTAGAGAGCTCGGTACTGAAAGTTGTTGCCACCTGCTCATTTAGGCCCAGAAGAAAAAAGATTTTCAATGTCATGAGATGCCGACTTGTTTATTTGCCCCAACAGTGCCCAAGTGCAACTGCTGCCATTGTATGCCCTCTCATGTAGGCTACGTGTAGTTGTAGCAAATAATTCATCCTGTTATTGTGGAGAGAGCTGCAGAAGGGTGGCCTCTAAAAACTAAAGGATGTCATACAAAAAAAAGATGCTTTCAAAAGAAGGATGCCAAAATGCTGTGTAATCTGCTATGTCACCTTCCTTTTTGCTGCTTTGCAATTTTTAGCCTTTTGTGCACTCTCAGAATTATACTTAATTAGCTGTGATCACAGTCTGCGCTTCACATTAAGGTGTGAAGAGTCTTCCAGGAAAGGAATGTCTGGCTTTCTGTGTAGCGAAATGCACCAATGTAGGCCCGTGTCCACACTGGTGGTGACAAACATGAATGAATGAATGTTTAATGTTTAATGGCGCAAGGGCCAAGTATGACCAAAGAGCGCCATGTCTGTGGTAATGAGTTTGCAGTGGAATTATGATTTCTATGAAGTTGGTGTGACGTGGCTGTAAAGGGGCCTTAAAGATAGTCTCTCTAAAGTGCATAAAATCTGTATAATAAAATTATGGCGATGACGTATGACTTGTACCATGAACATTGAGATGCATTACTGAAGAATGATACGATATGTAAAATATATCAGGTTATAAGAAATGCTAGAGCACTACTGCCTCCTTAGAGCCCTTGAAACACAAGGGTCTGGAGGCACATGCTATGCAAAACAATTATCGCAGTGGCATCCTCTGGAGCGAGGATGCACTACGAATTTAATGGGCTTATAACATGTAGAACGACATCATTTAAGAAGTTGAGGACTGCCTTGGTGTTAAAAAGTGGTTCCTTACCAAGAAACATAGCCGGGTGTAGAGGGATGTAATAATGGTATGCAAGTGTAAAATGTTTCTTTCTCACTGTTTCGGCTTCCTGACACTCCAGGAGCACATGGAGGACCGTCAGCCTCTCACCGCATCTACCACAGGTTAGTGGTTCACTTCCGGTAAGTAGAAAATGATGGGTCCCAAATGTGTGTCCTATTCAGAGGCGACAGAATAGGACATCTGTTCGCCAAGATTTTGTTGGGGAGGGCCAAACACCTAACTGTGGCTTTATAACGTGCAGTTTATTATTTGTTTATGTGTTCCACATGCGTTGCCAGTGTTGTCGCAGTTTCTTTCTTAAGAAAGGCTTCAGATCTGCGACAGGGACAGCAGCTGTAGGAAAAGTGGTTAGTGGTGTGAGTGATGTGACCATTTTGTCAGCTAGTACATTACCATCGATGCCTATATGGCCAGGTACTCAGCATACTACATGTCTATATGGTAAATAAATACCGCATAAGAGTGAGTTAAGTTCAATTAAAACAGGATTTGTAAACTTTTGTAAAGAATTCAGCGCTTTTACAAGACTTAACAAGTCTGTGAATATTATTGCTCTATCAAGTTTTAATTTCTTTATATGTTTTACTGCAGAGAGTACAGCAAAGGCTTCTGCAGTGAAGATACTCGTTAAGGGGTTCAATACATCAGATTTATAAAAAGAGGGACCAACAGCAGCATAAGATACACCAGAATGTGATTTTGATGCCTCTGTGTAGAATTCGGAACAGCAGTACTTAACGCGTCTGTGCAGTACGGAACAGCCCAGAACCACTCTTTGACACCAACGCAGTCCTAGGTTCCCTGAAAGATGTGTTACATGTTAGCCCCACTCATTCCTAGTGCCTCCTCTCTTCAAGGATGCCGCTGTGATAGCTGCTTGGTATAGCACATGGCCTCTAGGCCCTTGTGTTTCAAGGGCTCTGGTGAGGCAGTAGTGCTCCAGGTAATTTTACCATCTCGCATATTTTCTATATTGCATCATTCTATCGGTGGATTTTAATGCTCATAGAACGTGTCATTTGTCATTGACGTAATCTTAATACAGATAGATTTTACGCACTCTAGAGCGCCTATTTTTAAGGCCCCTTTACAGCCATGTCACATCAACTTCATAGAACTCACAACTACACTGCGAACTCATCACCACCTACCTGGCACTCTTTGGCCATACCTGGCCCTTGCGTCAATAAACACCATACATTCATTCATTCATACCCTTTTTCGGCGAGACAGAACAGCCTCAATGACCATTGTGTATTGCATCCACAATACAACAGTGACATTTTATACAGCAGTGCAATTGCGAAAATGCTAAAACGGCTATAGAAGTTATGGTGAAGCAATTACTGCACAAATATATGGGATCTGGAATAATAATTAGCAGCATGCACTTGGCTGCATGCCACCTTGAGGCTGCATGTCTAATCAATAATCGAGATTTTAGCACATATGGTCGTTTTACATTTCGTGTGTGTCTGCAGTGCCATACAGACGCCACACAACTCATAGAAGAACACTAAACCCATTACCCAACTATTCAGTAGGGGTATGTGAGTATTCGAAACATATTGAATATTTCAAACCATCAACTGCGCCCAATTAAGGTATGAGGCCACATTTCAGAAAAAATGTGTTGGTATCGAATACAAAGTGAAAATTAGTTATCTATATTAAAGATTGCCTTTTTGTATTCTAATCAGAGTGTTGAAATACACAAAAAAAAAATTTTTATGTATTTTATTGTCAAAAAATTTACTAATAATGCATCCCACGCCAGCAGTCATAACTCATATATACCTCACCACAAGAAAAATTCCTCTTGCAGTTGTGTACATAAAGCCATAATCTTTGCGATGAACTAAAATAATTATGATATCATCAATCTTAGTTTTTTATTTACAATATTACCAAAAACAACGGTTTTCAGCAAGGAATGTTTTTAAAAGAAATGCAACAATAACAAATCTTATTGCTCAATTTTATTGTCTCTAATTGGTTGCACAGCCTGATATACCAAGAATAAGTGTTGAAAGTTTCGTTTAAAAATCTACTCGAGGAAAAAGTTGCGAATGTTCGTGCAAGCTGAAACGGCAGAAAAGTAAGTTTCGAGAAAAACAACAAAAAAGATTTGATATAGCTACATATGCCATACAGCAATATCCAGGAGGGTTAAAATCCACCACATTTGTAGCTCAGGTCCTCCTTAGGTTTGTCTTTACTTTTTTTCGCTCGTGCGTCTGCTCGCTTTTTTTTCTTGCGTTTCTTGCGGCATCGGTAGACTGACGGGAGGATCTCTTGATGCGCTGTTGGCCACCTGTCAAGCAAGCTTTCATTGTGTGGCGTTCAGACTCGATCCCAATGTGTTTCAAGACATCCAGCGTTCCTCTTTTCGCATTGTTAAAATGGCATACGGCATCATACAAGCCAAACTTCAGTGTTGGCAGGCTGACATGGACATTTTTAGGTACCCTTTGCCAGAGCATGCCATTGAAACATTCATTGGAATTCTGTGTCTTGCCATGCAAACATTTCTTGAGGAGCTCGTCTGAACAAAGGTCTTTGTACCAACCTTTACTCTGTTCAGAATGTCATTTGAAAGTCCTCTCTTGTGCTTGTAGTTACATTGGCCAGCCGCTTTAGCTCGGTTGAAAGCACACCAACTGCTTGCTCCTATAGGGCACAGCCCATGCCTTGAACTAGCTAGCGTTGCTTGTTTCATTCCTGCAAGATTTCCGACGTAGGCTCTGATGGCAATGCCATAGTAATTTTGAAGGCGGTCAATGAACCCATCAGTCAATTTTCCTTTGCCACCTAATCCACGCACTGTCTTCTTCAGCTTTCTTAGCCGGCGGCCAACCCATTTTTGGACATGGCCAATGCATTCAAATTTTTTCATGCTATTTGGTCCATAAATATCCTTCACTGTCGAGTAGCTCTACGAGTCTCCATCTCCGTAGTAGTGTACATATTTCAAACCGCGCGTCGTTTCTGACCTCTCAAATATGCGGTAAAGTCCAACTGGCTCCATACCACCGGCAGTGCCTGTGTGGTTGGCATGACATGTTGTGTGGTTCGCCTTCCATTCCAGGACTTCGCTGCTTGTGGGATTCAGTTTGCTCTTGATCTTGCATGACTTGCATGTGCTGGACAAAGCTTCCACATCAATTATTTTTCCTGTATCTACAGATATCAAAGAAACACAGCCATTCGGTGAAAAGTGGCCACGTTCTTGCCATGTGCCATTCCCTGACACTCCGCACTGAGAACTGCTGACAGCCTCCTGCACTTCAGCTGCTGCATCAATCATTGACTTCGATGCAACCTCCTTTGCAGCGTAAGACACCTTCAAAGATATTTTATCGTAAGCGGAATGCCATGGGGGTGGAGACATATTCATAACATTACCAAATGTTTTTGCACCCGCATGCCCACTTCCTAGCTGGCGCATTGCATATACAAGTCGAACATTGTTCTCCGTTGAATGCCCCGACTTTCTTGATGACGAGAAATGGTTCTCATAGCCACATTCAACGCACAGAGTAGCCAACACACAAGACACACCTGCACAGGAGCGCTCCTCAAGTTTCAGGGATTTTGCCAAACACTCCGGACACGCCAGTGATGAAAACACAATTGACAGGATGTCAAGGTCAATTATCCTGTTTCCTTCCAGCGTAGAATCCGATTTACAGTCATCGTAGTCCTCCACATAGCCGAGTTTCAAGGCACTTGCTGAAGCACTCACGTTGACGGGATTGGGTTTGTCGCCCACTTCACCTGTCGTGTGTCTATTTCCGGCAAACTTTCGCTTTCGTCTCCTCTGCGCTCTAAACTTCCCCATGTGCGTAAAGCACGTAACAACTAAGTGATGTCTTTGAACCACACGAGTCACCGAGCAAGCAGTCTGCAGGTTCTTTAATTTGCGTGGGAACGCTCCAGGATACACAGCTCACGTGATCGAAACATCATGCGTCCCTCTTGCGAGCACTTTTGTTATTAAATGAAAGCAAAAATAGACACAAACGCTTAAAAAAGTTATTATGATTGTGAACTGAAAAATTGTGGTGCAAAGAAAGGTAAGACCGCCAAAGGAGCCGAATATTTTTCTACATGTGGAAACCGAAACTGTGTTAGTTTCGGTTTTGCAAAATGCACAGGGGGTTACATATCTAGCTGTATCTTTGGGACGGTTTTAGTTAGGAGCATAATTTTTTTCGCAAACCATACAGAAATGAATGTGTAATGTGATAAAATAAAACTCAAAAAAATTAATTTTTTTCAAAAAAATAAAGTTTTCAAAGTGGCCTCATACCTTAAACGGAATTGGAGCAAAAGCACCGTAAGCTTTCACCCCTCGGGCATAGTACAGACGTAAAACATGGGAACTCGCCTAGTGGAACAGGCTACGTCACTTAAGTAGCCATACATTACAGGCTATGCAGTGAACATTCGCACACTCTAAAGAGTTCTGCGCATGCAAAGAAACTACTGGTCTGCTCCTAATGCTCTGTTTGTGCTTTTAATAAACAACACTTCATAATGTGCTATGTAATGACAGAACGTTCCTGACTATACCACGATCTGAACATTGTTTTATATTAATGCTGCTAATGCCTGTTCATTATTCCAAAACCATTAGATTCGATTCTGGGCGATTTCCATTCGATTCGGTCTCAAAATTCACTGTTCGCACACCCCTGTTATTCAGAATCACTGAGGTGGATATTAAACAGCAATCTTTAGGAAAAACTTCTCTGGATAAGAAGTTGTGCACGCATGCCAGGTGTATTGTCCCCCACAACATTAATAGGTGGCAGGTGCTCTTGGCAAGTATTTCTCCTGTACGCCTGCATCGGCTGGTGGGAACATAGAGACCGAGTGGCTCGGTTTCTCTTCGTAGGAGAGCCATGTTGTGCAGGGCAGCGCAGGCTGTTATTATGCGAGCTGCATTACGAGGCTTGTGGTGCAGCTTCATGCTTAAGCAGGGAAAGTGCCTTTTCCATACTTCAAAGGCCCTTTCTATGGAGTTGCAGGTCTTGATGTGCACCTTGTTGTATCTGATAGGATGACAATACAATGCAATTAGTCAGTTTTCGAATACACACTGTACATTATATTGTGCCAAAGCTTTTCTTCTGTGTAGTTAGCACAGATCTACATTGAATGGCTACAAATACATTCCATTTCCTGCAAACGATGTAGCACATTGCTAGATTCACATTCGTTCTGCCCAGCCATATTTCATTGCCGACCATTATATTGAATGGAGCTGTAACAATCTGGCACTATATAGGTGATGCCATCTGTGTGCTCTTGGTGCAGCAGCAGATAACAGAGGAACATGTTGCTTATGCGTTGCAGCTACTCACTGTAACACACTTCTGGTGTATTGCATAGCTTTACAAAAACAGTATGTTATTATGGAGAGAGGTGCTACCTATCATATACACCCCTAAAAAGATCAGGCATTACTTGCCTGCCTTCTGGCGAGCTGACTCGACCTGGCTCAGCAAGGGGGGTCATCAGGAAAGGAGAGCAGGCATAGCCCATGTCCCCAAGCAGCAGACCAGGCACACTGTGCTGTTAGTACATAACACGTACTGGAGAGTTTTCGAATATACGACTCATGGGCAGACCCCGGCCAGCTCGCTACGTTGATAAACTGCAGCATTGGTCTGGCAACCGCTTGCAAAAATACGTAGAGTATGAGTGCAGGAACAGCATGTTGTCGTTTCAACAACTGTAACTACATTTTACCTCCCAGCAAGATGGAAGGTAAAAATCTGAAAACTGAAGGCCATCTTACAGAAGTTTTCAACTAACTAAAAATTTCATGTGGCTCATAATTCTACGCCCTGTTTTTGCCACGGCGCATGTAAATACGGAATTTATTGCACAGCTTGTAGTGGTCACGATGGACAGAAGTGTGATAGCCCATTTCTTATGTTTTTAAATAAAATTGTGTGCACGCATACATCATAACAGTTGCTTCGTGATCAGCAAGCGAAGCTCGTCTTTGCCGCACATTTGCGCTACGTAAGTAAATGGCCTGAAAGTGCTACAGTTGAGACCACACAATCGACTAAAAAGCAGTACTTGTACCGTCTCTTCATGAAATATAGCATGTGAATGAATATGACGCGCGTAGTATAGTTACGTAAAACAGAATGCGAGAATTGTAATATGATGATTAGGACTTTTACTGCTGCTTTTACGTTTCTGCAAAAATAATCATTTAAGATCCCTACACATTGTGACAAAAGGCTTACCTGAACGTTGACAGAAAACACTCCTTTGCGGTTGTGGTAAACTTCTGCGTCATCGCCTCCAGGACTTGATGCATACATGTGTGCCGTTGATGCAGCCCGTCACCCCGGGAAAGTGGGCGATCTCGTAGAAATCTCGCATCACACCTGACAACTGTGAAGCATCCGGAAAGTTGACAACTGCTCAGAACAAGTGCCTTGGAAGAAGGCGCGTCACTCTTTTCACCATGTGACACACCGTGGGCTGGGACACATTAACGAAGTTTCCGCTCACAATTTGAAAAGTTCCGGTGCCGTAAAATCTCAGTGCCACAAGCAGCTGCCACATGGGTGTCAGCGGCAGTCCTTAGTTGTCGCCGCTCGCTTCAAGTGACAGAAAGGCAAGCAGCTCACGAACTGTTTCCTTCATGAAGCGATAGCGTGTGATAAACTCATCGTCGTCGAATACCTCCATCGGGTTCGATCTGTCACGCATCCATGGCCATGGCACAGTTGGCATGTAAAATGTATCACCGAAGACAACATCACACGCTCTACACGCAAATTCGTACGCGCTAATTCTTCTGGAGAGGAGGTGCTTCAAGTCAAGGGAGGTTTATGATGTGTGTTGGTGCCGACTTGAGGCGGCCGCAAGTCAAGTTCGAGTTAAAGTACATTTCTGAATATGGGGGTAAGTGTGGAAAGTCTGACAGGAAAAAGAGTCGGTCATCATCAGTGGGATGTTGATGGCCTGATCCTTTACCCGATATTCCGAACTGATGCCACATTGCACGATTCCATGATGCTCCGTCGCATGTAACATAGTCCACTCTCAGCCCAGCATGCTCAGTTAGCATCACCACTTCCAAGACGATCTTGGATATTAGTGGCGCCTTGACATTGCCCTTAGAGGCAAACACACCGAGAATCCGGTGCCAGGAACCTGACAGCGGTCAGGTTTGTGGCAGTCCCTTGCGACCACTAATCCATGGTCGCAAGGGACTGTTTTGTTAGATTCGGGTGTAAACGGACCAAGGTCTACAAAACCATCAATCTTTCCACCTCCCGCAACACCCAAGTTCTCGGAAAGTTTCATTTCTTCGATTATGAGCCCTCCATGGCGTTCGAAGTCACTAAATTTTTTCGTCTTCTTCATGATGCCTGAAAGCACATGTGAATTTAACCTGAAGCTGCTCTCATACTGCCTCTTGTATTTCTTGAGGCAGCTTCAGCTAGGGCAGAGCAAGTATTTTTTCTCTGCAGACGTGTTCGTAAAGTTGAGGACTTTTCATGTGCATGATGATGCACTCAAGTAGTCACTCTGGATTATAGCACATGCCATTTGGGGACCTTCATCTTCCAGCTTCAAAGCACTGCATGATAGCAGCCTTCTGTTTGGGCGGGAGCATGTCAATTCTCTTCAGGACGGCAGATTCTTCAATCTCCTCATTTTCATGCTGCAACTTGGAAATCACTTGGTCTAAAGTTTTCACCTTTGTCCTGACGCAATGTGTTTCTGCTTTCGCCTTCATTTTCTTGACAGAGCTCAGTCTTACTTTTTGTTTCGTTTTCCTGCACCTTTGGTTAATCAAAAGCTTTCTGAGATACTTCCACTTCATACAGCATTTCTCTTCAAGTCCTGACACTCCCTTGCAACACTTGTTCTAGATGTTGTCATTCCACACTGTTAAATTCGCATTCGAAGACGCAAATGGGAACTCTTCCAAAAGCCCGGCCCCTGCGCAAACACAGATGGCGGCGTCAACATCCTTCAGCAAAGAAGCTGGATCCCCTGAGTTTTCCAGGGCGATCAGAACCCCTCGCAAAAACACTTCGCATTTCACCACAGTGCCGACGTTTGTGAAAAGCACAAGCTTTTGTCACAGCTAAGCACACACTATAAGCTACCTTTAACGGTTCTTCGCTTAGAATGTGCTTTCCCCACCAGTTGGATGAACGAACGAGGGCCACACAGCAATCCAGTCCTAAAATTGAATGATGCAATGCTGCCGATCAAACAAGACCATAAGATTTTAGGAGTAACCTTTGACACCAAACTAAACATCCTAGCTCACATAAAAACACTAAATATTAAAGCAAATAAAGCGTTAAATATCCTCAAAAGCTTTAGCTCATAAACACTGGGGTTCTGACCGAACGTGTCTTTTACGCATCTACCGGTCTCTTGTGCGCAGCATTCTAGACTACAGCTGCATGGTTTATGGCTCAGCCAGACAGTTGTACATTCGACGACTTGATCCAGTACATAACCTTGGACTGCAACTGGCAAGTGCTGCCTACCAAACATCACCTGTCCCTAATTTATACGTTGAGTGTAATGAACCTCCCTTACAGCAGTGCAGAGCGTTGCTCACTTTTCCTACGTGCTCAGAGTTCAGTCCTCACCACCAACACATGCTACGACATCGTCACACAGTGCATCTCATGCTTAAGCCCCAACCAGACATACGCGTTAGAATGTGTCCGCACACGCCGCGCTGACTCGCTGTCGCGACGCGCCCGACGGAGGAAGAGGGCGAGTACCCAAACGATGCACGAGTTGCCGCAGGTAAGTAAACCGAACATAGTTAGGCCGCTTGTCCTGCGATATGAGGAATATTTTCCGGAGTATGACATTCATCACGAGGTTCTCCAGGTTGCCAAAAAACCACGATTGTCCCCGTGGCACGATCTCAGTTATGTGACTGGACATAACACATTTAAAGAAAACAGACACCCTACATGAACACATTATACAAGAATTCCATGCTCTTCAGGTCAAATATCAAAGTAACATGAAATTCTACACTGATGGCTCTAAAGCAAAAGAACAAGTGGGTGTAGGGGCCGTAACAGAAAATTGGGAAGCGAGTGTTCGTTTACCAAAACATGCCTGTTTTCACTGCTGAAGTTTATGCTGTATGGGTTGTAGTTAAAAATATTATCGCTGACAAATACAAAAATACAGTCGTACACTGATTCCTTAAGTACACTGAAGGCTCTGCATCTGAAATCTGAGTGTGAACCCCTGCTAGGGGATATACTAAACATGGTTGTGCTTAACAAGTACGGGAAATCAATTCGTTTCTGCTGGATACCAAGCCATGTTGGGATACCGGGTAACGAAGCAGCTGATAGATGTGCATCGATGGTGTGTACAAAGACATAACAAACACAACACTTCCATATAAAGATAGTATCCATGTGATTAGGAAGGCCTTGACGTATAAGTGGAAACAAATGGGACCATTGTACAGACAAGCTACATCTTACTAAGCCCGTACTTGGTGAGTGGAAGTTGTGTAACCACCAGGAGCGGTTCCTTGAAGTAGTTTTATGCCGACTGCGCATTGGCCACACACACCTCACACATAATAATTTACTGCACAACTACAACTACACATACCTTTACATCCTGCTTTAATTTTAGGAGATGATCTGATAGTCCCATTGCCTGATGTGCGTAAATTTCTCGACGACACTGGCTTTTTACACAAAATATAGATTAGCACAGCCTTTCTCCTCTTGAATGGTATTTTAAAACACCTCGTAGTTGGCACAGCATAGCCTTAGCTGCTTTTGTGCCACTAAACTACATTTAAATATTTCTTGGGGAGCACTTTGAGCGTGTGTCGAGCTCAATCCATTATTCTAAATCCTTCTTTAAATACAAACAGCCAAAAGAATGTAAGCAAATTGTAGGTAAATGCAGACAGAACAAAACATAACCGGCCTTTGAGTATTGCCAAGTTCAGAGTTGCCTTGATCACACGCAAGAGCTCTGCAGCGGGACCTGACAGAGTCATGTATGACATGATCAAAAACTTGGACACTGACATACAAGTTACGCTACTCGCACTTTTCAACACTATTTGGGCTGCCAGATACCTTCCACCTACATGAAAAGAAGCGATTGTGGTCCCTGTTTTGAAGTAGGATAAAAACCCTTCCTTGGTGGCAAGTTATCGCCTGATAGCTCTTACAAGTTGCCTGTGCAAGCTTTCTGAAAAAATAAATAATCGTAGACTCATACATTTCCTTGAACATAACAATATGCTTGATCCCTATCAGTGTGGTTTCAGAGAAGGCCAGTCTCCAACTGACCATCTTGTACGTGCTGAAGGATATATAGGCGATGCATTTGTACATAAACAGGTTTTCTTATCGATATTCCTCGATATGGAGAAGGTGTATGACACACCGTGGCGTTATGGGATCTTGCGAGACTTAACGGGAATGGGCATCCGTGGCATTTGCTAAACCTAATAGAAAGCTATTTGTCTAATCGTTCATGGTTATGTTGCGCTTAGTTTTACACTGACGATATTAAGTGAAGGACAGGACGTGGACGGACTTGCACTTCGTCCGTCCACGTCCTGTCCTTCACTTAGTATCGTCAGTGTAAAATTAAGCGCAATATAACCATGAACGTTCACCAACTAACCCCCTTCATTGCTTTACTTAATTGTCTAATCATACCTTCTGCATAAAAATTGAGAATGTATTGTCAAGTCCATTTATGCACGAAACTGCCCATTGGACCACAGATCGCCAGTGAACATCCAAAGGACGTCCTACAATGGATATTTTGATGTCCGTCATAGATTCACAGAAGTCCCGATGATGTACTATGTATGTCCGTAGGATCGTCCGACACAGAAAATGCACATACAATGAACGTACCTCGTACATCAAAATCGGATATTCGGATGCCCATTGGACCACCAACGTCCTACAGATGTCCAGCAGAGACCCAAATGGGACACTCGAAAGTCCCTGGATCATCCATGGGATTGTCCCATGCACACGAATGGATGTTCATAGAAATGTCCCACAAACGTCATAATGGGATATTCGGACGTCCAAGAGATGTTTAAATGTGGATTATTTTAATTACATAATCCCAAGTACATCCTAAGGACATTTTTGTGAGGATGTAGGACGCTTCTGGGGCATTTTATTACCAGTTGTCCAAAGGACGTATGTGGGACTTTTGGTTGTGGATTTAGGATATCCACAGGATGTCCATATTGATTATAAATTGACATAATAGGGACGTTCGTCATAATGTGCCCTAGCATTAGCAGGCCTGCTGCATTTTACTAAGTTTGGCCTGGTTTTGTGTTGGCTTGTGGGGTAATGATGAAAAGGAATTGCATGGCTCTTGATGATCCATCCCAACGGTCTAACAAGGCGACCAAACGTTTTTGTCATGCAAAAGCTGAAGTACCAGGAGACAGGCCAGGAATACAGCCCACCACATCTCAAAGCATGCTAAAGGCTGCAGTGCAGATAAGCATTGTGCACATAATTCTGTGCTATGGTATACTAATAGATTACATACACCTTGATAAAAATGCTTAAAATCAAAACATAGACATGCAAGCTATACTTTCTTTGTGCTAACAGGAACGAAGCTACAGAACTAAGTTCTGCAGGCTGCTGAATAATTTGACAAACTTACTAAAATACAGCATTTATTTTAAAAAAAACAGTTGCAGGAAGATCACGAGTTGAACTCTCATATGCACTCAGCAGTTTTCAGTAAAGCGCATCAATGCAAACAAATAAAACTCGATAATTTCGTCATATAAGCTCAGCCATTAGGAGTTATTTATGATGCACCATGGTTAGTAAAAGTGTACATGAAGTAAAGTGTTTACACATGCACTTTGGGTAGCAAGAAAATTAAGAATTCGTAGTGGGGCCACTACAGAAATTATCATGAGGCTTGCTGCGGGCTCACTTACGTAGTCACAAGCACGTCAATGCAAAATTTGCTGAACAGTTCAGATATGTTGGGCACTTTAAGTTACCACAGCCTTTCTCTAGGCCATGTTCAGTAGCTACACACACTAACACTATTTATGCTAAAGATGTCACAACTATGTTACACATTAACAAAATTACTTGAGACTAGTTCAGTAGTAATATATAGACACAAACAGCTGCTGTATAATCCATTTATAGAGCAAATGTGCTATGCATCCATAACAAGTTCCAATAAAGGTCACCAGAGCAAACATTGACGTTTTCGCGTAGTGACGAGGCCATTTCAGTTGAGCTGATATTTTGCAGATCTACCTCTGCCAGTAAAAGAACTTTAAAAGCCCTCTGCAAAGGTGGGCGGTACAAAGGAAGTTAGTAGGAGGCCTACTGCAGGTTGGCTCACTTCAACAACCACAGGCACATAAATGCAATATTTGCTGGAAAGTTCACAGGTGTCTTAGCCATGAAGGAAGCAACTCCAGACTTTCTGCGGGCCTGCTTCAGTGGTCACACACAGTAAAGGTATTAAAAATTTGATATGCACACTGGACATTAATAAAATTACTAAAGGATCACTTAAGCAGTTGCAGACATGAACATTACTGGACAGTTAACAGGTACAAAAGCAGTTACAAGACACTTGCTTCAACACAATACCAAACTGACCCCGCAGGGGCGCCTGCGCAAGCAGGCGTTTGGTGTGTTGCGACACCACGGACCCGAGCACACGAGGGTTGGACCCTCCCGCGTGTAGCCGTGCGCGGCTTAGCCGTGTCTGGGGAAAAGGGGATCCTGGGGGTTGAGCCGATGCTGGGTGTTTGGACCTTTAAGGCCCCCCGGCGGAGGCAACACACCTCTTCGGCCTCGGCTTCACATAGACGGCACCTCCAGACTGACCCACCTGGAGGAAATCGGCAGTCGCCTTTTCCTGTTTCTCTCTTCCCACAACCTTCGTCTTTCCCTTACATTCCACCTTTCCTGTCTTCTTCTCTTTTCTATTTACTTCCTTCTTCTTGGCGGCAAGGGTTAACCCTGTGTGGCTATCCAACCTTGGGTACACCATATTTGGTTATAGTGGCGGCGTACGACTGGCGTCGTGCAGACTTGCATGCAAGCTCTGCCGCGTCCCCTCGTTGGGCTCCGTGGTGGGTGGTCGGCGCTGTTGCCGAATTTTTGTATATTCTCATGGAAACTCCTTTCCCTAAACTTCCTGATCGCCCTCAGAAACGAGGGCGCACCGAAGATGTCTTTAAGTTTTTTGGCAACAGACTACAAAGCTTTCCCCGATTCCACGTCATCCATTCCGACAAACCTGAAAAGACGATGAGAATGATTTCACCTTTCCTTGTGTCAAAATGTCTTACCGAAGCACTTGGTGCAGGTTACAAGGCATCAAAGATGGCTAGTGGAGATCTCCTTCTGGAACTCCGCGATGCGAAGCAACATGAAAGCCTTCCTAATCTAGTTAAATTTGGAGAAATTCCAGTCACTATATCCCCGCACCGAACTATGAATACGAGCCGTGGTGTTGTCTCTGATGATGATCTAATGGAGCTGACAGAAGCCGAATTGATGGAAGGCTGGACCGAACAGAATGTTATCAATGTCAAGCGAATTATGCTAAGGCGTGACGGTAAGGAAATCAAGACAAAGCATCTCATACTCACTTTTGGCTCAAGCATCCTGCCCGAGACAATCGAGGCAGGCTATGTAAAGCTACGTGTCAGACCCTATGTCCCAAATCCTCTTCGATGCTTTAAATGCCAGCGTTTCGGACACAGTTCCCAGAACTGCCGAGGCCGGCAGACATGTGCTAAATGTAGTGGCGGAGACCATACTTCTGAAAATTGCGAAAGCGCTCTACACTGTGTCAACTGTGATGGCGAGCACGCCGCATACTCACGCTCGTGCCCGTCATGGAAAAAAGAAAAAGAAATCGTGACGATAAAAGTTAAAGAGAATATTTCATTTAAAGAAGCGCGCAGGCGGGTTTCCTACCTGCCCAAGAGCAGCTTTGCCGATGTGGCCCCCGCAGGGGCGTCTGCGTCAGCAGGCGTTTGGTGTGTTGCGACACCACGGACCCGAGCACACGAGGGTCGGACCCTCCCGCGTGTAGCCGTGCGCGGCTTAGCCGTGTCCGGGGAAAAGGGGATCCTGGGGGTTGAGCCAATGCCGGGTGTTTGGACCTTTACGGCCCCTCGGCGGCGGCAACACACCCCTTTGGCCTCGGCTTCACGTAGACGGCACCCCCGGACTGACCCACCCGGGGGAAATCGGTAGTTGCCTCTTCCTGTCTCTCTCTTCCTCTAATCTTCGTCTTTCTCTTACTTTTTCATCTTTCCTGTCTCCTCCTAGCTTCCGTTTACTTCCAATTTTCCAGGCAGCAAGGGTTAACCTTGTGTGAATAACCAACCTAGGTTATCTCATATTTGGTTATAGTGATAACGTACAGCTGGCGTTTGCAGGACCTGTTCTTACAGTCCCTGTAGCGTCCCCTTGTAGGACTCCACGGTGGGTGGCTGGCGTTATTGCCGAAAATTCAATCCCTTTATGGCAACCTCTTTCCCTCCGCTTCCTGATCGCCCTCACAAAAGAGGGCGCACCGATGAAGTTTTCCAGTTCCTTGGACGTCAAAGACCAAACTTCCCACGTTACCATGTCATCCACTCAGAAAAATCCGACAAACAAGTACGAAACATTTCCCCTTTTCTAGTTTCCAGGTCCCTAACTGATATCCTTGGCCCAGGCTACAAGGTATCAAGGCTGGCAAGTGGTGATCTCTTGTTAGAGCTCCATGATCAGAAACAATACGAAAAGTTGCCCAGTATAGTATCATTTGGAGATGTTCCACTAACAGTAACTCCACACCGCACTCTCAACGTCACCCGCGGCGTTGTCTCGGATGACGATTTGTTCCAACTGACAGAGGCTGAGCTCCTGGAGGGCTTCAGTGATCAGAATGTCGTCAATGTGAGAAGAATTAAGATAAGAAGGGATGGAAAAGAAATTCAAACAAAGCACCTGATACTCACATTCGGTTCAAGTATTCTGCCCGAGTCTGTAGAGGCCGGGTACATCAAGCTCCGTGTCAGGCCATATGTGCCAAATCCCCTAAGATGCTTCAAATGCCAGCGTTTTGGCCACAGCTCGCAGAGCTGCCGAGGCCGCCAAACATGCGCCAAATGCAGTGCCCTTGAACACGCCACTGAAGCTTGTGCAAACACTCTCCACTGTGTAAACTGTGATGGGGAGCACGCCGCGTACTCGCGGTCGTGCCCATCCTGGAAGAAAGAAAAAGAAATCGTAACGATCAAAGTGAAAGAAAATATCTCATTTAAGGAGGCACGCAGGCGGGTTGCATACCTGCCAAAGAAAAGCTTTGCCGAAGTGGCGCGTCAGGGGGCAGCGTCACAACGGCCTCCGGCGGCTGTCCGACCCACAAGCAGTGAGTCGGCAGTCACGCCATCTGCCCCCGCGACGGTTGCAGCTAGCGCTGCTCCGTCAACCGAGGAGAAGGAACCATCGACCCCGAAGGAGGGCGCAGCCGAGGCTGCCTCAACTTCCGAGGTTCCTTCCTGCGCTGGCAACGGCCGGCGTAGCCAAATCCCTCTGGGAGCCCCATCGACCTCCGGGCTGGTGGGCGCAGGGGTCTTGCCCTCCAAGGCGGGACTCCCTCTGAAATCTTCCCGCTCGCAAGAGCACGTGTCCGGCGCCTCACAAGAGGCAATGGACACTACACCCATCCTCAAGGCGCACCAAGCGCCTAAGGAGCGGCGAGGCTCCCTCGAACGCTCCAGAAAGAACAAAACCCCTATTACAGGGCCTCGAAAGGGTTCTGTAATCTAAGGCATCCCGTCCGTTTCCGTAAACACAGCACCAATTTATTTTAAATATGGATACACAAATCATTCAATGGAACATTAGAGGTCTCTTTACAAACCTTGATGATTTGCAAGAACTCATCCACAAACATAATCCAAAAGTGCTGTGTTTACAGGAAACACATTTAAAATCCAGACACGCAAACTTTCTCCGTACGTATGTTACGTTTCGTAAAGATCGCGATGATGCCATCGCATCATCGGGTGGTGTTGCGATTCTCACACATAAAAGTATAGCATGTCAACCTTTACAGCTTCGAACGCCCCTTGAAGCAGTGGCGGTGCGAGTTGTTCTGCTAAACAAACTCATCACTATTTGCTCGCTTTATATACCCCCACATTACAAGTTAACTAAACATGAATTTCAGTCCTTTATAGATGAACTGCCAGAACCCTATGTTGTTCTTGGCGACTTCAATGCGCACAGCTCCCTGTGGGGCGACTCTCGTATAGATGCGCGAGGTCGTCTTGTTGAACAGTTCCTCTTCTCTTCTGGTGCATGCCTGCTGAATAAGAAGGCACCCACATATTATTCTCTCGCCAACAGAACATTTTCATCAATTGACCTCAGCCTAGTTTCCCCGTGTATACTGCCTGAACTCGAATGGGAAGTTATGAACAATCCTTACGGGAGCGACCACTTCCCGATACTGATAAGAACATCTAAAGAAAACGAATATCCTCCACAAGCTCCTAGGTGGAAGATAGACACAGCCGACTGGCAGAAATTTCGAGCTCTCTCTAGCATCTCATGGGCTGACCTGTCTTCTTTAGAAATTGATGCTGCTGTGGATTATCTTACAGCATTCATAATAGATGCCGCGTCAAAATGCATATCCGAAGTAAGTGGTTTGGCATGCAAACCCCGTGTACCATGGTGGAACAGCGAATGTAGGATCGCCCGTAAGAATCAGAACAAGGCGTGGGGGTTGCTACGCGCTTCTCCCACTGCTGAGAACCTTATGAACTTTAAAAAAATAAAATCCCAAGGTAGGAGAACCCGCCGACAGGCCAGAAGAGAAAGCTGGCAAAAGTATCTATCGAGTATTAACTCGTTTAGGGATGAGGCCAAAGCCTGGAACAGAGTTAATAGGATTAGAGGTAGGCAAACATACTCAGTCCCCCTGGTAAACACACAGGGCGATACACTGCAAGACCAGGCCAACTCACTCGGGGAGCACTTTGAGAGTGTATCAAGCTCAAATCATTATTCGCAATCCTTCCTAAAATATAAACAAATAGAAGAATGCAAGCCACTCATCAATAAATGCCGACAGAATGAACCGTACAATTGCCCTTTTAGTGCTGCCGAGTTGAAAGCTGCCTTGAGCGCATGCAAGAGTTCCGCACCAGGATCTGATAGAATCATGTATGAAATGCTCAAAAACTTACACAATGACACGCAACTTACACTACTCACACTTTTCAACACCATCTGGGATGCAGGGTACCTTCCAACCGCGTGGAAGGAAGCCATTGTAGTCCCTGTTTTGAAACAAGGCAAAGACCCTTCCTCAGTGGCAAGTTACCGCCCGATAGCCCTCACAAGTTGCATTTGTAAGGTGTTCGAAAAAATGATAAATCGGCGACTCATTCATTTCCTTGAACAGAGCAAAATGCTTGATCCTTATCAGTGCGGCTTCCGAGAAGGGCGCTCCACAACCGATCATCTCGTGCGTGTTGAAGGGAATATCCGGGACGCATTTATACATAAGCAGTTCTTCCTATCGATATTTCTCGATATGGAAAAGGCGTATGACACAACGTGGCGTTACGGAATCTTAAGAGACCTGTCAGAAATGGGCATCCACGGTAATATGTTTATTATAATAAAAAGCTATCTGTCAAATCGTACCTTCCGGGTAAAAGTCGGCAATGCACTCTCACGTCCTTTTACGCAAGAAACGGGTGTACCCCAAGGAGGCGTGCTCAGCTGCACGCTATTTATCGTGAAGATGAACACGCTTCGTGCTTCACTACCACCCGCCATCTTTTACTCTGTCTACGTGGACGACATTCAAATAGCTTTCAAATCTTGTAACCTCGCAGTCTGCGAGAGACAGGTACAGCATGGCCTGAACAAAGTGTCAATGTGGGCAGACAAGAATGGGTTTAAGATCAATCCTAACAAAAGCTCTTGTGTTCTTTTTACAAGAAAGAGAGGACTTATCCCAGATCCTTGCATAGAACTGCGTGGACAACAGATACCTGTAAACAAAGAACACAAATTTCTAGGTGTCATACTTGACTACAGACTCACCTTCGTCCCCCACATTAAACATCTCAAAGAAAAGTGTCTAAAAACAATGAACATAATCAAACTTCTATCCCAGACTACGTGGGGTAGTGACAGGAAATGCTTAATGAATCTCTATAAAAGCCTCATTCGATCACGACTAGACTATGGCGCCGTGATTTACCACTCTGCTGCCCCGAGCGCACTAAGGATGCTAGACCCAGTCCACCATCTAGGAATCCGACTGGCCACTGGCGCTTTCAGAACGAGTCCCATACAAAGTTTATATGTAGAATCAAATGAGTGGTCACTTCATCTGCAGAGAACATTCATCAGCCATACATATTTTCTGAAAGTCCACTCAAACCCCCAACATCCCTGTTTTAGTACCATTAATGACATGACATGTGCTACACTCTTTCGCAATCGTACGTCCGTAAGACAGCCTTTCTCGCTGCGTGTGAGGGAGCTTAGCGAAGAAATGCACGTTCCACTCCTCGAGCTTCGCCTAATTCATCCAGCCAAGCTGCTACCTCCTTGGGAGTGGCAGCTCATACAATGTGATATATCGTTCGTGGAAGTCACAAAGCATGCCCCAGAGATTGAAATAAAGATGCATTTCCGGGAACTCCAGCACAAATACTCCTGCACGGAGTTCTACACAGACGCATCAAAGTCACACGACGGGGTATCCTATGCAGCCGTCGGTCCATCCTTCTCGGAATCCGACGTACTGCACCCGGAAACTAGTATCTTTACAGCTGAGGCCTACGCAATATTGTCGACCGTGAAGCATATAAGGAAAACAAAACTCAAAAAATCAGTTATTTTTACGGACTCCCTAAGTGTTGTGAAGGCTTTGATATCGTTCTGTAAGCGCAAAAATCCTGTTTTAATTGAACTCTATTCCGTGTTATGTAAAGCATATGTATCTAACCAGCATGTGATTATATGCTGGGTCCCTGGCCATAGGGGCATCCAGGGTAACGTTCTAGTGGACCAGATGGCCACATCAATTTCATTACATGCAGTTAGTCCTACTGCTTCGGTCCCTGTCAAAGACCTGAAGCCTTTCTTAAGAAGGAAACTACGAACCCACTGGCAACGCATGTGGGACGAAGAAATAAATAATAAACTGCATGTAATAAAGCCACAATTAGGTTTCTGGCCTCCTGTAACAAAATCCCGCAGGACAGATGTCCTATTCTGCCGTCTAAGAATAGGACACACTTTTGGCACACATAACTTTTTACTCACGGGAAACGAGCCTCCAACCTGTGGTAGATGCGGGGAGAGGCTGACCGTCCTCCACGTCCTACTGGAGTGTCGGGAAGCCGAACCCGAAAGAAAAAAACATTTTCTCTTAGCATACAGGCACCACATCCCCCTTCATCCTGTTATGTTACTTGGTCCAGAACCACTCTTTGACACCAACGCCGTCTTAGGTTTTTTGAAAGATGTTGTGTTGCATGTTATTAGCCCCACACGTTCGTAGCGCTTCCTCTCTTCTGAGGATGTCGCTGCGATAATTATTTTGAATCAGCACATGCCTCTAGGCCCTTGTGGTTCAAGGGCTCTGGCGAGGCTGTAGTGCTGTAAGCAATTTAACGTCTCGCATATTTTAAACAATGCATCATTCTTTTACTATGGATTTTAATCTTCACACTCTTCGTCATTAATCATCGCCATAATTTTATAGCACGTAGATTTTACGCACTTTACAGCGACTATTTTTAGGCCACTTTACAGCCAAGTCACATCTTCCATAATACATCGTTAACACTACCATTTGTCATGGCGCTCTTTGGCCATACCTGGCCCTTGCGCCATAAAACACTACACATCATCATTGCCGATGTGGCGCGTCAGGGGGCAGCGCCACAACGGCCTCCGGCGACTGTCCGACCCACACCCAGTGAGGCGGCAGTGACGCCTCCCGCCCCCCCGGCGGCTGCAGCTAGCGCTGCTACGCCAACCCAGCAGAAGGGGCCATCTACCTTCGAGCAGGTGGCCTCAAAGGTCTCTTCCACAGGGACGAGGCCTTCTCGAACGCAACGCTCGCAAGAGCGCCTGTCCAGCACCTCTTCCGAGGTGATGGACACAACCAGCCAGACGGCGCCGCCAGCGCCTAAGGAGCGGCGAGATTCTCGCAATAGCTCCCAAAAAGAAAAGCACCGTATCTTGGCGCCCTCAAAGGGCTCCGTGAGGTAACTCGTCTTTCCTAAACACACAGCACATAAACCACATTCAATATGGATACGCAAATAATACACTGGAATGTCAGAGGTCTGCTGCACAATCTTGATGATATCAAAGAACTCCTATACAAGTATACTCCAAAAGTGCTGTGTGTTCAGGAAACACACCTCAAACATACGCAAACAAATTTCCTTCGACAATATGCTATATTTCGTAAAGACCGCGATGACACCCTCGTCTCATCCGGCGGTGTTGCAATCATTGTAGACAGAGGTGTTGCTTGCCGGGAAGTAGAACTTCGTACGCCCCTAGAGGCAGTTGCTATCCGAGGGGTGTTGTTTGATAAGCTGGTCACTATCAGCTCCGTATACATTCCTCCAAATTATCAACTTAATAAAAGCGAATTTCAAAACTACATAGATGAACTTCCCGAGCCGTACATAGTTGTCGGAGATTTAAACGCACACAACAGTTTGTGGGGAGACTCTCGTTGCGATGCGAGAGGTCGTCTAATTGAAAACTTTGTTTTTTCCTCAGGAGCATGTATACTTAATAAAAAGGAGCCGACGTACCACAGTGTGGCACATAATACATACTCCTCGATAGATTTAAGCATAGTGTCGAGTACACTAATGCCGTACCTTGAGTGGTCCGTTTTGAAGAACCCCTTTGGAAGCGACCACTTTCCAGTAATATTAAACTTGACCAAACAAGATGAATCCTTGCCACATGCTCCCCGGTGGAAGATCGAGTCGGCTAACTGGGAACTTTTCCGCGAACTAACATATACAATCCGGGATGAAATCGATTCTTTCAATATAGACGATGCTGTGGTGTATATCACATGCCTTATAATTGAGGCTGCGAGAAAATGCATTCGCGAAACTAATGGAATGTCGAATAAGCGTCGTATTCCATGGTGGAACGAAGAATGTAAAAAAGCACGGAAAAACCAGAACAAAGCTTGGGGACGACTTCGCGACTTTCCAACCGCCGAAAACTTGATTAATTTTAAACAAATAAAGGCTCAGGGTAGAAGAACACGTCGACGTGCTAAAAGGGAGAGCTGGGAGAAATACATCTCTGGCATAAATTCCTACACGGACGAGGCGAAAGTCTGGACAAGAGTGAATAAATTAATAGGCCGGCAGGCGCATCCTCTACCCTTGGTTAGCACCCAGGGTGATAGCCTGGAGGCTCAGGCGGATTGTCTAGGTGAACACTTTGAACATGTTTCAAGTGCATCGCACTACACAGAATCTTTCCTGAGGTTAAAAGAATGTGCAGAGAGACAGCCTCCTAATCACAAAGACTCCTCGAATGAAGCTTACAATCGTCCATTTAACTTAGCGGAACTAAAGGCGTCTCTCGCTTGTTGCAAAAACTCTGCACCAGGCGGCGACCGCATTATGTATGAAATGATTAAATACCTCCACCCAGAAGCACTGAAAACACTCCTATCTCTTTTCAATGCCATGTGGGCGGCTGGGTGTATTCCGTCCTCATGGAAAGAAGCCATAGTCATCCCTATCCTTAAACAAGGCAAAGACCCGTCCTTAGCCAGCAGCTACAGGCCAATAGCGCTAACAAGCTGTCTGTGCAAGCTGTATGAAAAAATGATTAATCGGCGCTTAATCTCTTTCCTAGAAAATAACAAGACACTAGACCCCTTCCAGTGTGGGTTCCGAGAAGGTAGATCGACAACAGACCACCTTGTCCGCATCGAGGCGAACATCAGAGATGCGTTTATACATAAGCAGTTCTTACTCTCGGTATTCTTAGACTTAGAGAAAGCATACGATACGACATGGCGCTTCGGTATATTGCGAGATCTTTCCGCGATGGGGGTCCGAGGAAATATGTTAAACACAGTCAAAAGCTACTTATCCAACCGCACGTTTCGTGTGAGAGTGGGCAACGCTTTATCTAGAACATTCACTCAGGAGACTGGGGTGCCGCAAGGGGGTGTGCTTAGTTGCACACTGTTTATTGTAAAGATGAACTCCCTGTATACAGTCATACCACGCACAATGTTTTATTCTGTATATGTCGATGACATACAGATAGGTTTTAAATCATGTAACATTGCGATCTGCGAGCGACAGATACAGCTCACATTAAACAAATTATCTAAATGGGCGGATGCAAATGGCTTTAAAATAAATTGCCGCAAAAGTACGTGTATACTCTTTTCAAGCAGAAGAGGCATAACACTAGTGCCAAAACTCACCATCAATCAAGAGCAACTATCTGTTAGCACTGAACACAAATTCCTGGGAGTAATTCTAGATTCCAAGCTTACTTTCATCCCCCATCTCAAATATTTGAAGGCAAGATGTTTGAAAACGATGAATATTTTAAAAATTCTGTCTCGCACAACCTGGGGAAGTGATCGAAAATGTCTCCTAAACTTGTACAGGAGCCTTGTCCGTTCTCGTCTTGACTATGGTGCTATAATCTATCATTCTGCAACACCGAGCGCCCTAAAAATCCTAGACCCTGTGCACCACCTAGGTATCCGCCTAGCGACCGGTGCTTTCAGGACAAGCCCTGTAGAAAGTCTCTATGTAGAATCAAACGAGTGGTCACTTCGTCTACAGAGGTCATATTCCAGCTTTACATATTTTCTCAAAGTAAACTCGAATCCTGAACACCCTTGTTACACAATTGTAAATGATGTTTCCTGTGCCACACTTTTTAATAATCGGCGTACAGTCAGGCAGCCCTTCTCGCTCCGTATAAGGAATCTTAGTGAAGAAATGTCTGTCCCACTTGTAGAACACCATCTAATGCATCCAGCGAAGCTGTCACCGCCGTGGCAGTGGCAGCTCCCGGAATGTGACATGTCATTTATTGAAGTCAGTAAGCATGCTTCTGAGATGCACATTCGAATGCACTTCCGTGAACTTCGGTCGAAGTATTGCTGCCCGGAGTATTACAGCGATGCATCTAAGTCACAAGCCGGCGTCTCTTATGCAGCAGTTGGTCCATCCTTCTCCGACTCTGGCATCTTGCATGCGCAGACAAGTATCTTTACGGCGGAGGCCTATGCGTTATTATCAGCTGTAAAACACATAAAACAACTAAAACTAGGAAAGTCAATTATATATACCGACTCTGAGCGTTGTTAAGGCGTTAGTATCGCTTAAAAAGCACAAGAACCCTGTAATTAATTACCTTTATACGCTCTTGTGTGCTGTCTATGGGTGTAATCAACGTCTCATTATATGCTGGGTGCCAGGGCACAGAGGTATTGAGGGTAATGTGCTCGCTGACGAAATCGCCACATCCACAGCAAGAAAAGGTTTTAACTGTTCAATAGGTGTCCCCGCCATAGACTTAAGACCTTTTATTCGCAAAAAATTAAGAGATTATTGGCAACACTTGTGGGACTCGCAAACTTCGAATAAACTTCATTTAATCAGGCCACATTTAGGCACCGCCCCATATATAGCAAAATTACGAGAGACTGATGTCGCGTTCTGTCGACTAAGAATAGGGCACACATACAGTACACACAACTTCTTGCTGACTGGTGAGGAACCTCCTACATGTGGTAGATGTGGTAAGAGACTAACGGTCATCCACGTCCTCGTGGAATGTAGGGAAACAGAATGCGAGAGAAAAAAGCACTTTCCCTTGGCGTATCAACACTATATCCCATTACATCCTGCACAATTTCTCGGCTCGAACCCGTTATTCAACACCACATCAGTTCTAAATTATTTAAATGACATTCAAACATTGCACATTATCAGACCAAGTGTTACGTAGTACGGCCTCTTAGCAGAGGCTCCTGCTGCGTTTGTTACATTAGCATAGCACGTGTCTCCAAGCCCTTGCGTTCAAGGGCCCTGGTGAGACATCAGTGCTGCGTTCACTACATGTTTTGTTTCATCATCCGCGTGTAACATGACAGTTCCATAGTTCACATCTCTGGTCATCGTCATTGTTTTAACACTTATTTATTTTACGCAATCCAGAGCGACTGATTTTAGGCCTATTTACAGCCATGCCACATCCACCATTCGAAGTACATTTCTTCACTTCACGAACAATCCATGGAAAACCCATCACAATGTGTATGGCGCTCTTTGGTCATATCTGGCCCTTGCGCCAAAAAACCCCATACATCAATCAACAATACCAAACTGATTTCACAGGTACTAAAAGTTACAAGATACTTGCTGTACTTGAGTAGTCGCAAACACAAATTCACCGTAAATGTTCGCAAGCTCAAAGGCCTCTAAGCAAGTAAACAGAAGCTGAATGCGACCTTTCCATGGTCACAGCCAAATATTGCTGAAGCCGTCACAGATACCTTGGCATCTACACAATTAACTAAAGGCTTGCATCGTGCTCGCTTCATCAGTCATAGGCACAAAAATGCATTATATGAGTTCACCTGTACCAAAAACTAACAGGACTTGTGTGGGCTTGCTTCAGTGGCCACACGCAAACACAAGTTCATTCTTAAAATTCACGGGTATTAAACAACCTCAATGGAAGTTACCAGAGGCAGAGCGTGGCTGTTCTGCCATGGCGGCAGATACAAATATCTCTAAAAAGACCTCAGGTATCTTGGCGACGAAAGATTTACTAAGGCTTGCTGCAGGCTGGCTTAGCGGTCACAGACAATTACATTGCAGTTCACATGTACTGAGAAATTTAGTGGGGCATTTCTGTGGACTTGCTTGAACAGTCACAGAGACAAAAATTAACCCAGAGTTCACAGGTATATCAGCCCATAAGGAAGTTACCAAATTCTGGGTGCAGCCTTTCATCCTTGGTTACAGATGCAGAAGAGATCACGGTTACGCTACACAATTTACTAGTCATCCTGGAGGATCGGTTCCAGTGGTCGCAGACAAGAAAATTCACTGTTAAGATCAGAGGTACTAAGAAAGTTAGCAGATTTCCATGCGCTTGTTTCTTTGCTGATCATCAATGAAGAATGATGTCGACCCAATATGACACCAGGCTGATGGCAGGAACACAGCATGGCTGTAAAGCATGCAATAAAAATAAAGACTTGTTAGAAATGTGTACGAAAATGACTGTCCACCATGTGCATGTTAAGAACCTGCACATTTAACGGCAGTCTGCTGGTTCTGACAGCAACTTCGCTTCCGTGTGGCTTTGTACAAACTTCCTGAGCTAACAGTTATCAGAAAAAAAGTTGTAATGATTTCAATTGTGTACAAAGATAAAAGGAATTCTCCTAGTCTCTGTGTCAGCATAGCCATGTCAAGCGAGCTAATACATGTTCCACGACACTAAAGAATGTCGCAGTATCGTCCGAAAAGTGAAGCAGGGATTGCGACAGCAAATTATTACCAGACAGCTATAATTAAGCAGCTGCACGTGTTATCGCCAGTGTAAATTACAGTAAACCTTTGCTTCCTTGTTAAATTAACAAAGGTGTCGTGCGCAAAGCCAGACATGAACACATCTCACTGACGGTAAGCATGCTGTAGGAGCACTGGTGTGATGAAGCGAGGCAGCAGCGACAAGGGATTGCTTCCTGCTGCTTCCAGCTACAATGCGTTTCCAGAGCGAAGTTTACACGACGTTCGACGCTACAGCTGCGCTGGAACAGCGCTCACGCAACCACAACCCATTGCAGCGCGTGTTCACATCAGCGAAATTTGAACAGGCGTGTTTCTACAATTTCTATCACAATAAAAAAAAATTGGTGAATGTCAACTATATAGCTTCACTAAGAATACAATGGCAGTAGGGGGATGCAACAGTCTCCTAATCTTGCCCAGTGCGTTGCGCACACATGTCAGTGCATATGCTAGCCCAAATGATAACCAAATACGAGAAAACTGAAGCAGCACGGTTGGTCACCCGTCCTGTGTGAGAGGTGCTGCCATTGAAATAGAACTGCTTACAATAGTTCCGTTATTGAGAACTTCTGCGGTTGTACGATTGCTCTTGCAATCATGGTCACGCAAAGAAAAGTCTAACTGTACACAAAGCTTAAGCGACACGGTAAATCATCTGACAGAAATTTTAATTAACAGTCATGAGAGAGAAATGTTCTCCATTACTAAAAAAATTAAATTATTGGGTTTTAGGTCCCAAAACCATGATATGATTATCAGGCACACTATAGTCGGGGCTCCGCAGGGGCATCTGCGTCAGCAGGCGTTTGGTGTGTTGCGACACCACGGACCCGAGCACACGAGGGTTGGACCCTCCCGCGTGTATCCATGCGCGGCTTAGCCGTGTCTGGGGAAAAGGGGATCCTGGGGGTTGAGCCGATGCTGGGTGTTTGGACCTTTAAGGCCCCCCGGCGGAGGCAACACACCTCTTCGGCCTCGGCTTCACATAGACGGCACCTCCAGACTGACCCACCTGGAGGACATCGGCAGTCGCCTTTTCCTGTCTCTCCCTCCTTGAATCTTCGTCTTTATCTCTCACTTTTTGACCTTTCCTGTCTCCTTCTCTCTTCTGTTTACTTCTTTTCTCCAGGCGGCAAGGGTTAACCCTGTGTGGCTATCCAACCTTGGGTACACCATATTCGGTTATAGTGACGGCGTACGACTGGCGTCGTGCAGACTTGCGTACAAGCTCTGCCGCGTCCCCTCGTTGGGCTCCGTGGTGGGCGGTCGGCGCTGTTGCCGAATATATACATTTCTTCCATGGAAACTTCCTTCCCCTCCCTTGCTGATCGCCCTCAGAAACAAGGGCGCACCGAAGATGCCTTCAAGTTCTTTGGACGCCAAACCCAGAATTTTCCCCGCTTCCACGTTATTCATTCCGAAAAGCCAAACAAAGCAGTGCGAAACCTTTCACCATTCCTAGTTTCAAAGTCCCTGACTGATGTTTTTGGCCCAGGATACAAGGTGTCGAGGATGGCAAGCGGCGACCTCCTCTTGGAGCTCCGCGATGTAAAACAATATGAAAAACTACCGCAACTACTGTCATTTGGAGAGACCCCCATAACAGTAACCCCGCACCGTACAATGAACACCACCCGTGGTGTTGTGTCAGATGATGATTTGCTTGAGCTGACTGAAGCGGAACTACTGGAGGGCTTCAGCGAACAAAATGTGATCAATGTCAGAAGAATTAAGATGAGGCGGGATGGAAAAGAGATTCAGACGAAGCACCTAATAATTACTTTTGGATCAAGTATCTTGCCCGAATCAATCGAGGCCGGGTACATCATGCTCCGTGTCAGGCCGTACGTGCCAAACCCACTCCGATGTTTCAAATGCCAGCGCTTCGGCCACAGCTCGCAGAGCTGCCGAGGCCGCCAAACATGTGCAAAATGCAGTGCCCAAGAACACACATCTGAAGCTTGTGAGAATGCTCTCCACTGTGTAAACTGTGATGGGGAGCACGCCGCGTACTCGCGGGCGTGCCCATCCTGGAAAAAAGAAAAGGAAATTGTAACAGTTAAAGTAAAGGAAAATATAAGTTTCAAGGAGGCACGCAGGCGGGTATCGTACCTGCCCAAGAAAACCTTTGCCGATGTGGCGCGTCAGGGGGCAGCGTCACAACGGCCTCCGGCGGCTGTCCGACCCACAGGCAGTGAGTCGGCAGTTACGCCATCTGCCCCCGCGGCGGTTGCAGCTAGCGCTGCTCCGTCGACCCAGAATGAAGGACCATCGACCCCGAAGGTGGCCGCCGCCGAGGCTGTCCCAACCTCCCCGGCCCCTTCTAGCGCTGGCAACAGCCGGCGCAGCCAGATCCCTCAGGGAGCCCCATCGACCTCCGGGCTGGTGGGCGCAGGGGTCTTGCCCTCCAAGGCGGGACTCTCTCGGGAAACATCTCGCTCGCAAGAGCACGTGTCCGGCGCCTCACAAGAGGCAGTGGACACTACACCCATCCTCAAGGCGCACCAAGCGCCTAAGGAGCGGCGAGGCTCCCTCGAACGCTCCAGAAAGAACAAAACCCCTATTACAGGGCCTCGAAAGGGCTCTGTAATCTAAGGCACCCCATCCGTTTCCGTAAACACAGCACCAATTTTATTTTGAATATGGATACCCAAATCATTCAATGGAACATCAGAGGTCTCCTTAAAAACCTTGATGATTTACAAGAACTCATCCACAAACACAATCCAAAAGTGCTGTGTTTACAGGAAACACACTTAAAACCACAACACACAAACTTCCTACGACCGTATGTCACGTTTCGGAAAGATCGCGATGATGCTATCGCATCAGCGGGCGGTGTTGCCATTTCTATCCATAAGAGCATTGCATGTCAACTTTTACAGCTACAAACGCCTCTCGAAGCAGTGGCGGTTCGAGCTGTACTCCTAAACAAACTCATCACCATTAGCTCTCTTTACATACCCCCACATTACAAATTAACGAAGCATGAATTCCAATCCCTTATTGATCAATTGCCAGAACCTTACGTCGTACTTGGCGATTTCAATGCGCACAGCTCCCTGTGGGGCGACTCTCGTATAGATGCGCGAGGTCGACTTGTTGAACAGTTCCTTTTTTCCTCTGGTGCGTGCCTTCTGAATAAGAAGAAACCCACATATTACTGTCTTGCAAAGAATACCTTTTCTTCAATCGATCTGAGCATAGTTTCTCCGTCCATACTGCCTGAACTAGAATGGGAAGTTACGAATGATCCTTACGGAAGCGACCACTTCCCCGTACTACTAAGAACACTTAAAGAAAACGAATATCCACCACAGGCTCCTAGGTGGAAGATTGACACAGCAGAGTGGGATAAATTCCGAAACTTAACTAGTATATCATGGGATGACATGTCCTCGTTAGGAATTGATGCTGCCGTGGAATATTTTACAGCCTTCATAATAGATGCCGCAACTAAATGTATATCACAAGTAAATGGCTTGGCATGCAAACGGCGTGTCCCGTGGTGGAACGAGGACTGTAGGATCGCTCGTAAGAAACAGAACAAAGCGTGGGGGTTGCTACGCGCCTCTCCCACTGCAGAAAATCTGTTTAATTATAAGAAAGTGAAATCGCAAGGCAGGCGAACACGCCGACAGGCTAGAAGAGAGAGTTGGCAGAAGTTTTTATCCGGTATCAATTCATATACAGATGAGGCCAAAGTTTGGAACAGGGTTAATAGGATAAAAGGGCGACAAACATATTCCCTTCCTTTGGTAAACACACAAGGCCAAACACTGAAAGATCAGGCAGACTCGCTTGGGGAGCACTTTGAGCACGTGTCGAGCTCAATTCACTATTCCCAATCCTTTTTGAAACTTAAAGAAATAGAAGAACGTAAGCCAATCTTACGAAAATCCAGAGAGAACGAACCGTATAACCAGCCATTCAGTATTGCCGAGTTGAGAGCTGCATTGAACACATGCAAAAGCACTGCACCGGGACCTGACCGAGTCATGTATGACATGATCAGAAACTTACATACTGACACACAACTTACACTTCTCATACTTTTCAACACTATGTGGGCTGCGGGATACCTCCCATCCACATGGAAAGAAGCGATTGTGGTTCCTGTTCTTAAACAGGGCAAGGACCCTTCCTTGGCGGCAAGTTACCGTCCGATAGCCCTTACAAACTGTCTCTGTAAGCTTTTCGAAAAAATGATTAATCGCAGACTTATACACTTCCTTGAACTCGCCAATATGCTCGATCCCAATCAGTGTGGATTCAGAGAAGGACGATCAACTACCGATCACCTTGTGCGCATTGAAGGAAATATCCGCGATGCATTTGTTCATAAACAGTTTTTCCTATCAATATTCCTCGACATGGAGAAGGCGTATGACACAGCATGGCGTTACGGGATCTTGCGAGACTTGTCGGGAATGGGCATCCGTGGAAATATGCTGAACACTATTGAAAGTTATTTGTCAAATCGTACCTTCCGAGTAAAAGTTGGTAATGCACTGTCACGTCCTTTTACGCAGGAAACTGGTGTACCCCAGGGAGGCGTGCTGAGTTGCACTCTCTTTATCGTTAAGATGAACACACTACGTGCTTCACTGCCACCGGCCATCTTTTATTCCGTATACGTAGACGATATACAAATAGGCTTCAAATCCTGCAACCTCACAGTATGCGAGAGACAGGTACAGCAGGGCTTGAACAAGGTTTCCAAGTGGGCAGACGAAAACGGATTCAAAATCAACCCCCACAAAAGTTCCTGTGTTCTTTTTACTAGAAAGAGAGGCCTGGTTCCAGATCCTTGTGTTCAAGTCTGTGGACGTCATATACCTATCAACAAAGAACACAAATTTCTAGGTATTATACTAGACTCCAAGCTTACTTTTATACAGCACATTAAATATCTTAAAGAAAAATGTCTAAGGACAATGAACCTACTTAAAATTCTATCCCACTCAACATGGGGTAGCGACAGGAAGTGTTTGATGAATGTTTATAAGAGCCTAATTCGATCACGATTGGACTATGGCGCCGTCGTATATAACTCGGCCGCTCCGAGCGCACTAAAGATCCTAGATCCTGTCCACAATCTAGGTATCCGCTTAGCCACTGGCGCTTTCAGAACTAGCCCAATTGAAAGCTTATACGCGGAATCAAATGAATGGTCCCTCCATCTACAAAGAACTTACACCAGCCTTACATATTTCCTGAAAATACATTCCAATCATCAACATCCATGTTTTCACACTGTTAACGATATGACATGTACTACACTTTTCCACAACCGTCCCTCTGTAAGACGGCCTCTCTCGCTTCGTGTGAGGGAGCTTAGTGATCAAATGCGTGTCCCACTCCTCGAGCTTCGCCTAATGCATCCAACCAAGGTGTTACCACCTTGGGAGTGGCAGCTGATTGAATGTGACATATCCTTTTCAGAAGTAACAAAACACGCACCAGAGATAGAAATCCGAATGCATTTTCTTGAACTCCAGCACAAGCACTCCTGCGCAGAGTTCTACACAGACGCTTCGAAGTCAAATGCCGGGGTGTCTTATGCTGCCTTCGGCCCATCCTTCTCAGAATCTGGTGTACTGCATCCGGAAACAAGTATCTTTACGGCCGAGGCCTACGCAGTACTGTCTTCTGTAAATCACATAAGAAAATCGAAACTTCAAAAATCAGCGATATATACGGACTCCCTAAGCGTCGTGAAGGCCTTGATGTCACCCTAAAGACACAAAAATCCAGTACTTAATAAACTATATTCCGTCTTGTGTAAAGCATACATATCTAACCAGCATATCATTATATGCTGGGTGCCTGGCCATAGGAGCATCGAGGGCAACGTTCTGGCGGACGAGATGGCTACGTCTATAGCATCGCAAGCCGTTAACCCTACCGCTGAGGTGCCTGTCACAGATCTGAGGCCTTTCTTGCGAAGGCGGCTGCGTGCCCACTGGCAACGCATGTGGGACGCGGAAAAAGATAATAAGCTCCACCTAATAAAGCCACAGTTAGGACTCTGGCCCTCTACAACAAAATCGCGCCGAACAGATGTCCTATTCTGTCGTTTAAGAATAGGACACACATATGGCACCCATAACTTTCTACTGACCGGAAGTGAGCCTCCAACCTGTGGTAGATGCGGGGAGAGGCTGACCGTACTCCACGTCCTCCTGGAGTGTCGGGAAGCCGAATCTGAGAGAAAGCGACATTTTTCATTAGCATACCGACAGCACATTCCTCTTCATCCCGCAATGCTTCTTGGTCCAGAACCGCTTTTTAGTACAGATTCAGTGCTAGGTTTTCTTAGAGATGTGGTCTTAAATGTTATTAGTCCCATGAATTCGTAGCGCCTCCTCTCTCGAGAGGATGGCACTGCGATAATTGTTTTGCATAGCACATGCCTCCAGGCCCTTGTGCTTCAAGGGCTCTAAGGAGGCAGTAGTGCTCTGGCATTTCTTATAATCGTGATATATTTTACCTATCGTATCATTCTTTTTACATGCATCTAAATTTTCCTAGTACAAGTCATACGTCATCGCCATAATTTTATCATACAGATTTTACGCACTTTAGAGCGTATATTTTAAGGCCTCTTTACAGCCACCTCACACCAACTTCATAGCAATCATAATTACACCGCAAACTCATTACCACAGACATGGCGCTCTTTGGCCACACCTGGCCCTTGCGCCATAAAACTCCACACATCATCATCTATAGTCGGGGATTCCGGAATGATTTGGACCACCTCGGGTTCTTAATGTTTACCTAAATCTAAGTATGTACACAGGTGTTTTCGCATTTCGCCCCCATCGAAATTCAGGTGCCATGGCTGGGACTCCATTACTAAAAATATGACAATGTGCGAAGGTGCAATAGTCTGATAAGAAGCGTAAACATTTCGACCGTTACAAACAGCTGAGGCGTACGTAAGCTGGACCTCACAATCATGCTAGCATGCATCCAAGAACGTGTAAATAAGTAGCAGTTTATAAATTTCCCATAATTTCGTTATTTCCAGAAAGGCAAGTGCACAACATTCTTTGGCACAAGCAATATACTACCGGCCTAAAAGTAACGTGAGAATCCAGCAGATAAGCCGGCCAACTATCACGTGCAGAAAGCTCTCGGATCATGATACAAATATGTACAAAAGTTTAGTTATATCAACCTTACGTTGTTTTACGATTGCTCTGGTAATCGTGCGGCTATGCAAAGGAAATTCACAGACAAAGCTTTAGCTACACGCTGAACTAGCTAACCCCGCAGGGGCGTCTGCGTCAGCAGGCGTTTGGTGTGTTGCGACACCACGTACCCGAGCACACGAGGGTCGGACCCTCCCGCGTGTAGCCGTGCGCGGCTTAGCCGTGTCCGGGGAAAGGGGGATCCTGGAGGTTGAGCCGATGCCGGGTGTTCGGACCTTTAAGGCCCCCCCGCGGAGGCAACACACCTCTTTGGCCTCTGCTTCACGTAGACGGCACCCCCGGACTGACCCACCCGGGGAAAATCGGCAGTCGCCTTTTCCTGTCCTCCTCTCCAATCTTTGTCTTTCTCTCTCGCCTTTTTCATCTTTCCTGTCTTCTCATCACTTCTCACCTAGTTTCCCGGCGGCAAGGGTTAACCTTGTGTAGCTAGCCAGCCTTGGTTATGCTGTATTTGGTTATAGCAGCGATGTACGGCTGGCGTTGGCAGGGTTTCTCTAGCAGGAACTTCTGTCACGTCCCCCTGTTGGGCTCCATGGTGGGTGGTCGGCATCGCGGCCGAAAACCCAACTGTACCTATGGAAAACGCGTTTCCTAAACTCCCTGATCGCCCTCAGAAATGAGGGCGCACCGAAGAAGTCTTTCAGTTTTTCGGACGGCAAGTCCACAATTTTCCTCGTTTTCACGGGATCCACTCGGAAACACCAGCTAAACAAGTGCGAACAATCTCACCGTTCCTTGTATCGAAGACTCTTACCGAAGTGTTTGGTCCAGGATATAAGGCGTCAAGGATGGCTAGCGGTGACCTCCTCTTAGAGCTCCGCGATCAGAAGCAATTTGAGAAACTGCCTAAACTAGTATCATTTGCAGAGACCCAAGTAGTAGTAACCCCGCACCGCACGCTGAATACCTCCCGCGGCGTTATCTCAGACGATGATTTGCTGGAGCTCACTGAGGCTGAGCTCTTGGAGGGCTTCAGTGAACAGAATGTTATAAATGTCAAAAGAATTAAAATGAGACGAGATGGCAAAGAAATCCAAACCAAACATTTGATAATCACCTTCAGTTCGAGTGTCCTGCCCGAGTCAATCGAGGCCGGGTACATCAAGCTCCGTGTGAGGCCGTACGTGCCCAATCCTCTTAGATTCTTTAAGTGCCAAAGGTTTGGCCACAGAACTGTCGAGGCCAGCTGACATGTGCCAAGTGCAGTGACAATGAACATTCCTTCGAAACGTGCCAGAACACTCCACATTGTGTCAACTGTGATGGCGAGCATGCCGCATACTCGCAATCCTGCCCGTCTTGGAAAAGAGAAAAAGAAATTGTGACAATCAAAGTCAAAGAAAACATATCTTTCAAGGAGGCACGTAGGCGGGTGTCATACTTGCCTAAGAGCAGCTTTGCCGATGTTACGCGTCAGGGGGCAGCGACACAACGGCTTCCGGCGGCTGTCCGACCCACAAGCAGTGAGTCGGCAGTTACGCCGCCTGCCCCCGCGGCGGTTGCAGCTAGCGCTGCTCCGTCACCCCAGCAGACGGGGCCATCTACCTCCGGGCAGGTGACCTCGAAGATCTCGTCGAACGTGCCGAGGCCTTCAGGTCAAACAAAGCGCTCAGAAGAGCGCGTGTCTAGCGCCTCGCTAGAGGCGATGGACACAACCACCAGCAAGACGGTGCCACCAGCGCCTAAGGAGCGGCGAGGATCTCTCGATCGCTCCAAAAGAGATAAAACTCCCGTCACGGCGCCTGCAAAGCGCCGGTGAACTAACATTTCCTTTCCAAAACACACAGTATCCAACTCCATCAAAATGGATACACAGATTATGCAATGGAATGTGAGAGGTCTCATCCACAATCTTGACGACGTAACCGAACTTCTACACAAATTTAATCCAAAGGTACTGTGTGTTCAGGAAACGCACTTCAAAGCTACACAGACAAATTTTCTTCGGTCGCACACTATCTTTCGTAAAGATCGTGACGAGGTGAACACCTCATCCGGCGGTGTAGCCATAATTATCAATAAAACTATTGCTTGCCAACACTTAGCCGCTTCGGACGTCCCTCGAGGCAGTTGCAGTTCAAGCAATTCTTTTTAGTAAATTAGTAGCAGTCTGCTCTATATACATACCTCCAAACTATCACATGAGCAAAATAGAGTTCTACGCACTTATTAATCAACTTCCTGAGCCATTTCTCATTGTTGGGGATTTTAATGTGCATAACAGTCTGTGGGGAGATTCTAGGACTGATTCGAGGGGACGACTGATAGAATCCTTTCTTGTTAGGTCCGGTGTATGCCTATTTAATAGGAAAAAACCCACCTACTATAATATTGCGCATAATTGATACTCCTCGATAGATTTAGCGCTTCGATCTTCAATACTTTTTTCCAACTTAGAATGGGATGTCATAGAAAATCCATTTGGGAGTGACCACTTTCCTATAACTTTAACCTTACTAACACGACCTGACACCCGTCCACAGGTTCCCCGCTGGAAACTTGAATCCGCGGATTGGAAGTCTTTTAAGGAATGTACTTACTTATCACAAGATTTTATACGGGATTTTAGCATAGATGATGCTGTAGCATATTTTACCGCTTTTATTATTGACGCAGCTGAAAAGTTCATTTCACAAACAAATGCTCACTCATCTAAGAAACGCATTTCTTGGTGGAATGAAGACTGCAGGGATGCACGCAAAAAACAAAATAAGGCGTGGGGCAGATTGCGCCAATATCCTACGGCGGAAAATTAAATATCATATCAAGTCGATATATTAAATATAAAGATATTAAAAACATATCAAGTCGCAAGGACGGCGCACGAGACGGCAGGCTAGAAAAGCAAGCTGGGAGAGGTTTCTCTCAGGCATCAATGCCTATACCCAGGAGGCTAAAGTATGGGATGGTCTGAGAAGGCTAGGGCAGCAGATCAACCCATTACCTTTGATTGATAAGCGAGGAAATACCTTGGAAAACCAGGCTGATGCCCTTGGATTATATTTTGCGCATGTATCAAGTTCCATAAACTACTCAGAAACATTCCTTAAATATAAGCAAATAGCAGAACTTAAGTCAATAAACCGTAAATGCAGAGCAAATCTACCATACAACTGTCCTTTTAATATGGCCGAGCTTAGAGCTGCGTTGACCTCGTGTATGAGCTCTGCACCTGTAGTTGACAGAATCATGTATGACATGAATAAAAACCTACACACTGATACGCAGATGACACTTCTGGCACTTTTTAACTCTGTTTGGGCTGCTGGATACCTCCCATCCTCATGGAAAGAAGCTATCGTAGTACCGGTCTTGAAACAAGGCAAGGACCCATCCGACGTTTCAAGTTACCGTCCAATAGCACTCACAAGTTGCTTATGCAAACTCTTCGAGAAAATGGTAAATCGTCGTTTCTTACATTTCCTTGAATCGAATAAAATACTCGACCCTTACCAATGCGGCTTCAGAGAAGGTAGGTCGACTACTGACCAGCTCGTGCGCATTGAGGCAGGCATTCGCGACGCCTTTATCCATAAGCAGTTTTTTCTTTCTGTTTTCTTAGACATGGAAAAGGCATATGACACAACTTGGAGATATGGGATTTTGCAAGACCTCTCAGAAATGGGTATTCGAGGGAATATGCTGAATGTAATTGAAAGTTACTTATCAAACCGTACATATTGCGTTAGGGTGGGCAACGCTCTATCCAGGCCATTTACACAAGAAACTGGTGTGCCGCAAGGAGGGGTATTAAGCTGTACCCTTTTTATAATCAAAATGAATTCCTTGCGCTTATCTATACCGCAGAGCATGTTTTATTCGGTATACGTAGATGACGTACAATTAGGCTTCAAGTCATGCAACCATTCTATCTGTGAGCGACATGTCCAGCTTGGCTTGAACAAAGTTTGTAAATGGGCAGAATAAAACGGCTTTAAACTGAACCCTGTTAAAAGCTCATGTGTCCTTTTCACACGAAAAAGAGGATTATTTGCAGAGCCCAGTGTAGAACTACATGGACAGCACATACCAGTTGCCAAACAACACAAATTTTTAGGAATCATATTAGATTCAAAACTGACCTTCATTCCACACTTAATTAAAGCACCTAAAACAGAAATGTCTAAATACAATGAACCTTCTTAAACTCTTATCACATACAACATGGGGCAGCGACAGGAAGTGTCTGATGAACCTGTACAAAAGTCTTATACGCACACGGTTAGATTATGGGGCCATAGTATATCAATCTGCCAGCCCAAGTTATTTGAAGATGCTTGACCCTGTTCACCACTTAGGTATCCGCTTGGTGACCGGTGCCTCGTGGGGATGCGCGACTCTCGCGCGTCCTCTGATGTTTTTCCCGCATAGCGCATCCCCTGATATGCTGTTTTCCCGGACGGCTCGCGTGGCCTGGCGCCCGCGGCGTGGTACAAGCGCGGTGCGAGAGATGTCGCGACCGTCGCGCCGCGGCTAGGGTGCCTCGATGCGCGCGCCCCCGCTTAGGGTGAGGACATCTGCGTCGTCTGCTACGGCGGCCGCCATTCTCGTTCCCACTGCATGCTCGTTCTCGCGGAGAACGGACTCCTCCGCTTTCCGGCTCCCTATCTCACGCTCGGCAGCGACTGGGGCTAACCCCCTTTCTCCCGCGCTGTTATGCGGAGGGCGTTAAAAGGCTGAATGGGCATTTTTCTTCGTGAACGGAGGCGCGGTAAACAGGATTGCATGGGAAACCTCACTGATGTCCCAATGCAAGTGAGTGAATTTGATCGGTAAGAAAATTCAGCCGACGCGGTCAATGCAACAACGTCTTGGTTCTGCACGCTTTGAAGAAACAGCATCAGCAACGGTAATAAAATATAAAGTCCCCTTTTCGTCTGGTAACAGCCAGATGAATACAAAAGCTGTTACCCAAGCAAACATGAAATCATTTATTCAGTGCTTATGAAAACACACAAAGTTAGAGATTTGTGTTTAATGGGAACGTGAACACTGAACATTATTGCACTTTTTAAAAGTCGACATTTATGTTAAATAGACCGTAATTGATAAAATAGTTGTGATCACTATATATATAGATGCAGACTTCAGACTTTGAAGGAAAAGGCTCGCAGAACTGCAGATTCCAGCTTGCTTACGCAAGGCTGACCCCTGCACAAGTCTTGCTTCCGTGGCCACTAGGATGAGTGCTCGGAATTTGTCGGAGATGAATTCGGAGCCTCACTCTGGCATATGCAGCAGTCAGCATTTTGCTTATTCGTTCTTTGTGAGCCATGCATGTGTTCACTGAGGGTTTGTCTATGCCTTCGAGATAGGCTATCAGAGAACGAAGTGGCGACTTCATGGTGAAAAATTTGCCTGTGCACCATGAGTTGACAGCGGTGAAATGTTCCTCGTAGTTTTTTAAAGTTTTCATGACATCAGCGCTTGGATATAAGAGGTTTTGCCCATCCCTGACGTATTCCTTGAGTGCAGTCAGGGAAGCATACTGATCGTCAGGCTTGCCAAGGAGAGCAGCCTTGCACTGCGGACAAGTTATAGATTTCAAAATTCCTTTCAAAATAAAACCGCCAAGGTAAAACAAGATGCGGCACTCGGTTGACGTGAGCTCTTCAATGAACAGAATTTCCGTGTCGTTGATTTCATCGACTTCGCTTTCTGCACATTCCTTCTTGCTATGTGCAAGCAGATCGACAAGGTATTCGCGGTCGTCAAGTTCGTAGCTTGTTGATCTCGGAGTGTGAAGAAAGTGGCTGACGCTGACGAGTCGGAGTGCACACTTCAAGTCATACGCAGTGGGCACTGGCTTCATGAGCCGCACCACAGAAAAAAGGTTTTCTAGGCAGTCTTGCAACAGCCTGCTCGTGAGGAGGAATTCATACCCTTCACTGCCAAGAAGCACTTCTTGAAGGCGAAGGACAGCCGTTGTCGCAATTAGGACCCCTGCTTGCGATGGCTTCCACTGAGATCCAGTGCCCATTTTCAGTTCTCTGATGGTGTCTGTTGCCGTGCGTAGTGTGTCCAAGGCGGCATGATATTTAGTAATGTTCCTGCGGCTTAGCGCCATGGTGGGATGACGCGATGACATGAGGGCATACCACCTAGAAACGAGGTCCATAAACCACGCTGTTGTTTCGGCCTCTGGCTCAATCACTCCTTCTTTTATTAGGAACCGAATAGCTGGTGGGGCTTCACGGAAGAGCTGGACAGCGACTCCTACTTTCATTTTGGTGAAGTGCCCACAACTAATGTGGGTTTCTGACAAATTTGGTGCTACCTTAAGTTCGTTGGCTGCGTCATAATCCAAGACGGCCTGTACATGCTCCAATTTCACCTTCGAGGCCGTCAGTCCGTTCCTGCTTACTGTAGTATCACTGAGTGTGAAAACTTTTGAGCTTAGAAGCTGTCCTTTCAGGTTCTTAAGGACATGTGCCGGGTCCGAGATGAAAAAAAGTTCCTTCCCTTTTAAGGTTGGGTGAGGTATTGAGCACGAAGTTGTCGAATGGCGGTGGCTCGAAAAGCCAAATTCTCTCCACATAGCGCGGTTTGCTGCACCCATGTCACATGTGATAACACGGACTCTTAGAGAAATCTGGCTGCATATCTGCACTATTTCCAGGACATATGCCTTGAGTACAGAGCCGTCCACGTGCCTACCAGTGAATTCATAGGCTATCACTTGCTTCCATCTCTGGTTTACCCCACCTAGCATAAACACCAAAGCATGATTGGCTGGCTCTTCAGGCTTTGAGGGCAACGTCGTTCCTCCCAGAAGCACGTCTTCGCCACGGTCGAGTTCAAATCCGGGTGCTATCTCCATTTCATCTAAAAAGAGAACGCAGTCTTTCTCCACGTCCTCCATTCCCTCTGCTTTCGACCTCATGACGTCGATCACTTCATGCAGGATACCTGGCAGAAACTTCAGGCCCTGAATTCTTCTTGCTAACGTTCTGCTGGATGGAAGAGGGTAGCCAATCTTTCTGAGTGTTTCATACCCGGTGGTTCCACAAGCAAATTTAATTTTTAGACCTTGCTTTACTGTTTGCGCTGACCACGAATTACCATGATTGTTGTTCCGAGAAAGAGCACGAATTTGGTCTTCATTTAAAAACTTCGTATTTCGTGAGAAATTAGTTGCCTCTTTCTGCAGCTTGCGTACCTGCATCTGTAGTTTTTTGACAGTGTTCTTAGATTCGTTATGATGTTGTCTAAGCTTATTATTGGCTGCTGTGAGATCTGCAATCTTCTTCCTAAGCTCAGCTGCCTCAGAATCGAGGGGTTGGGTCGCAGTAACTATTGCAGTTTCTTGAAGCCGTGCATCCCTGGGGGTCGAAGTAAGTTGCCCATTAGCATTGTTGGTTTCCGTAGCCGCCAATCTCTCATTTATCTCCCCGTCTGACGAAGAATCAGCGGGAGAAAATTCCTGCGTAGTTGAGGGAAGAACGTTTCTCACTTCTCGTGAAGAATTGTGTGCGGCTGCGTCGTCACTGAATAATGCAGGCACGTGTGCATTTCGTTCCCTTGGTGGCCTTCGCTCTTTAGGAAGTTCTGGAAACAGATAAATAAGAAAAAATGCCCATTACATATATTTAAGATTGTGTTAACTAAAAGCAGAATAGAAGGCGCGCCAGAAAATTTAATATGTATGCGCATGAATCGTTTCCTCACATAACTTTTTCAAATGTAGATAATGAGCCGATAAGCAACGTGGTAACAAATACCAGGGTCAGGAGGCATCTCACCTTTGAATGGGAACACCGTTGGTACAGCATTAGGCTTGAGCTTCTTCCACCCATCCGCGCGGTTCTGTTCGAAGCTGCTGGCTTCGAAATGAGCCTGCAGATGAATTTGATATTGAAATTAGCGGCGCATTTCCGGCTCGATAATGAAAACAATGAAGGCAGCACGCAAGAGAACACAGTAGTCCAAATATCAGTCGAATTACTCGAATGAGAGCCTCAATCTGCACATAACATATCCTGTCTATCTCATTCACTGACTTAATCCGCCATCGCAGAACGAAGCGTCGGGTTAACAGGCCAAAGAACAAATTAGTCGAAATATCAGGCGAATTACTCGAATGAGCGCCTCAATCTGCACATAACAACGATCTCTGTTAATCTCATTTACTGACATAATGCGGCGTCGTAGGACGAAGCGTCCGGTTAATAGGCAGCGGAAGCTACCCAACGCCGCACACATGTCAAAAACAACTTCAGAAATCGTGAGTGAATTAATCAAAATTGGTTCCTGGACCATCCATTTGCACAGTAATTGCCACAGCTTATGTGCCCTTGCTTGTCCTCATGCTCTGTGCCTTGATGCAATGTTTGGGCCCAGACCGCAATTCGCTGGCAAGCGCCTAGTAAAGGCAATTACCTTTGAATGAAAAGAAGCGGCGAAAGCACGCGTGGTACGTATTCCCCAGCGGACACGTGTCGTGCAATTTCGGATGCGAACAAGCAAGCGGCAGACAATGGCCTGTACCGCGCTGTAGTGAAACTCATTTACTTTGTTTTAGTGTTTCACGCAGCTTTTTTAAGCCGAGCAAGAAGAATATTGAACGACACTTAGCTGCCCAAACGCAACAAAATACAAATAAATCGCAACAAAAACAGCACTGAACCAACATGTGGCACTTACGCTGCAGACACACGAGGAGTTCGTCGGTTGCCACTTGTCACGCTTGACTCGCACCAGCCACAGAAGCCGCCTTTTTGGGTCCCTTGGAAAATGGAACATCCTCCAACCATTTCTCGAATGGTTGGAGCACTGAGGAACACAACATCCAGGCATTCTACGCCGATGAAAGCCGCGCGAACGCAGCAGCGTTTCGAGGACGCCCGCACAGCAGCGCGGCGAAGTCGACGCGGGCAACGCAATGGCGGAGGGAGCGCGCGAAAACAGGTTTAGGCGGCGCCGGCTGGTTCAAAGGGTGACCTCACCCTAAGCGGGGGCGCGCGCATCGAGGCACCCTAGCCGCGGCGGGGTTACTCGGGCGCCGAGGGACAAGGGGCTGCTCTTTCCCGGCGGGTCGGCGGACAGCGCCGGACGTACCGCGCGCGCGCGCCGACCATGCTTCTGCGAGACCGTCTCGCGTGGCCGCCTTGGACACCGTTGGCGTGACTGTACACGCGAACGACCAGGCGTTGGGATCCAGCATGGGGCGAACATATTCGCTCGCAATGCGATCGCGGTAAGTCTGACTTCTAGATTTGTCGCGCGCCCATCGGCATGTTTTGGGGATATGAACTCGGCTAGCAGGCATTGATCTATGAAAGGTGCAATAAATGCCCTTGTGACTGTTTGCACTACTGTGTGTTGTCGTTCCTTTGTCCCAAGAGTACGGAGGAGGAGAACCCCGTATCTCCCACATCTGGCTGCCCAACGTGGACCTCTTGGGGCATCGGACGATAATTTTAAGTGTTGCTTCGTTCAAGACCTTTGTTTGAACCGAAGCGTAGGCCTAGCGTGGATTTTGATCGCTAGCGTCGGCGGCGTGCTTTCTTGAGCGAGGCGACGGTGGCTGTAGTGTGTTTGAACTTATCAGCATGCTAAGCCTTTTCGCAAGTGTTTTTTTTAATGGCATTCGTTGGTACTAGAGCCACGTGGTCTGCATCCTGGGAGAGCGAGGCTGAGCGCCCGCGGAGCAGTGGCAAGCCTGAAGCGAGTGAGTACGGAAGCCTCGTGGGTGGTCCGAATTTCTTATGTAAATAGCTTCTTCTATCTCTTTGACTCGGATGAAGTCGCGGCTCTGGGAGCCGGGTGGCCGCGGGCCACGGGTGCCACGACGGGCTGACTGGTATTGCGGCCTGGCACCGGGCGCTCCGACACCGTCTGGGACGGTGGGCGCCGTCAACTCGGATGCTGTGTGCACCGAGCGGAGTAGGACCACCTCACAGAGCTAACGTCTCCTCGCGGCTGCCTGTTTTGCGCCCATTTTGGGTGTTGTTTTTGGATGCCGGTTGTCAGAGTAGCGACGATTTAGGCCTAAGGCTTTACGAAGCTGCCTGTCGCACGTGGAGGGACACAACCTGGTGGACCGTGGCGTTGAGGTGTTGCAAGTTGCTTCCCTCATTCTAGTTAGCCTCGCACGAATTGAAATTACGCGTTCGACTCAAGAAAGCGAGCTTCGTTCACGTGAACTTAGCATCTGAGTAGCTGCCCGATCTTTTGCTAGCCGAGTTGAACATCGTACCACGTGGGCGATGCGCATGCAGAATTCCTCTCCCTTGCACTACTTTAGTGTTTGCCGAGTGTTTTGAGTGTACGCAGCGTGATTGGAGTCACCCCTGGCTGGCTGTCACCTGCACATCGTCTGCGCGGCTGCCCCGGACTACGATCGAGTCACCCCGGGCGATGGTGATGCTGTGGCCAGTTCGGCGCAGCGACTTCGGCGGCCTCCTGCATCCAGCTCACAACCCTCGGCGGCGGACAAAGGAGCCAGCGGTCACCAACAGCTACGGCGGCTCTTGCCAGCAGGGCGCGTCGGCGCGAGCGACGCTTGCTCGTACCGACTACTGCGTCGTCGTCTCCGGAGTCCTGGCCTGGAATGATGCCGTCGAGTCTGCAAAGCTGCTGCTGTGACCGGCGGACGCCAGCGGTGTACCCCAAGGACAGTCGGCTCGCATGTTACGGACAGCGTGTGGACATTTCCCCGGCGCGGCCACTGTTGCATGTACCACCTTGTTCGCGAAGCACGGGTTAATGTTAGACCGTGTGACATGTTTCGCCGGAATAAGAAGTGATTTAAGGTTGGGGGGATGTGGGGATGCGCGACTCTCGCGCGTCCTCTGATGTTTTTCCCGCATAGCGCATCCCCTGATATGCTGTTTTCCCGGACGGCTCGCGTGGCCTGGCGCCCGCGGCGTGGTACAAGCGCGGTGCGAGAGATGTCGCGACCGTCGCGCCGCGGCGGGGTTACTCGGGCGCCGAGGGACAAGGGGCTGCTCTTTCCCGGCGGGTCGGCGGACAGCGCCGGACGTACCGCGCGCGCGCGCCGACCATGCTTCTGCGAGACCGTCTCGCGTGGCCGCCTTGGACACCGTTGGCGTGACTGTACACGCGAACGACCAGGCGTTGGGATCCAGCATGGGGCGAACATATTCGCTCGCAATGCGATCGCGGTAAGTCTGACTTCTAGATTTGTCGCGCGCCCATCAGCATGTTTTGGGGATATGAACTCGGCTAGCAGGCATTGATCTATGAAAGGTGCAATAAATGCCCTTGTGACTGTTTGCACTACTGTGTGTTGTCGTTCCTTTGTCCCAAGAGTACGGAGGAGAACCCCATATCTCCCACAGCCTTCAGGACAAGTCCTGTAGAAAGTCTCTACGCTGAAGCTAATGAGTGGTCCCTTCATCTTCAGAGGTCATACTCCAGTTTCATGTACTTCCTAAAAGTGAACGCAAACCGCGACCATCCCTCTTACGTAAGCATAAACGACGTGGCATCTGCAATGCTCTTTAATAATCGACCTGCAGCTACAGAACCATTCTCTCTGCGCTTAGAAAGCTTGCCGAGAATATGCAAGTCCCAATTCTACAGCAAAACCTGATGGCCCCAGCTGAGCCATTGCCGCCATGGGAGTGGAAGCCCATAGAATGCCATATATCATTCGTAGAGGTGACGAAACACGCCCCAGAGGCACATATCCGAAAGCATTTCTTGGAACTTCAATCTAAGTACTCGTGCATAGAATTTTACACTGACGCTTCTAAGTCGCATACCGGCGTGTTTTATGCTGCAATCGGACCATCCTTCTCCCAGTCCGACGGACTGCATCCGGAAACAAGCATATTCACTGCGGAAGCTTATGCAATTCTATGTGCTGTTAAACAAATAAAGAAAGCAAAGTTGCACAAAGCCATTATATACACGGACTCTCTAAATGTCGTAAAAGCCCTAATGTTCCTCCGCAATCATCGAAACCCTGTACTTACCGAGCTTTATTCAGTCATTTGCACATCGTACATGTCTCAGCAGCAAGTCATAATATGTTGGGTACCTGGACATAGGGGCATTGAGGGTAATATGCTGGCTGACCAAATAGCCACATCGATTGCATCACAAGATATCCATGCCGCCACTGCACTACCTGCCTTAGATCTAAAGCCTTTCATCCGAAACAAACTCAGAAGCCACTGGCAGCGCTTATGGGATGCTGAGACAAATAATAAGCTTCACTTGATTAAACCAAAACTGGGTTATTGGCCCTCCGCAACAAAAACACGACGAACAGATGTCCTATTCTGTCGTCTTAGAATAGGACACACATATGCCACACACAGTTTTCTGCTAACTGGAAATGAACCACCATCCCGCGGTAGATGCTGTGAAAGGCTCGCCATCCTCCACGCCCTCCTGGAGTGTCGGGAAGCCGAAACAGAGAGAAAAACACTTTCCGCTAGTATACTGGCAGCACATCCCCCTTCATGCTGTAATGTTTCTTGGTAAAGAACCGTTGTTTGACACCAGAGCAGTCCTAAATTTCCTAAACGATGTTGTCTTACATGTTGTTAGCCCTACGAATTTGTAGCACATCCTCTCTCCAGAGGATGCCGCTGTGATAATATATTTCTTTTTTATAGCACATGCCTTCAGACCCTTTCGTTCCAAGGGCTCTCTTAGGCAGTAGTGCTTCTTGTAAACGTTTACCTTCATGTATTTTTAAATATCATCATTCTATCACAATGTATCTTTTGTGTTCTTAGTTCTCACTAGCCATTGCCATAATTTTTCTTACATATAGCTTTTATGCGCTTTACCGAGATTGATTTTAGGCCTTTTACAGCTACGTCACAATCACTCACGGAATTCATCTACCCATTGCAAACCCATCAACACTGACCTGGCGCTCTTTGGTCATAATTGGCCCTTGCGCCATAAAACAACAAATTCATCATCATCATCTGATTTTCCCTTTATTATATATACCTGTTCATCATTCAGTGATGTGTCATGGGAAGTCATTGGGCTGGCATACTGCAACCTATCGCCGATTGCTTGCAGTTCTGAAGCAGCGTTATGAACCACGGCAGCTGTCGTGCTGCTGGTCATTGCGCTTCAAATGTTGTTTGTAGCCTCCTGCGATGAAATAGCTCATTATATCACACAAGATCTGAAACATACTACATCACCTGTTCATCATCACTACCCGATGCATCAGTTACAAATTTGCTGTTTCTTTCTGTCGAGAACCGGGCTTGACCTGCTGCTTGGCTTGGTCTGGCTACTGTGTTGTTAGCAGATGGATCATCATCAGATAAGGATGGATATGTTGACAGAGTCTGAACATATAAACACATTTTAGGAATATGAGCATGCCTTAAGAGGAAGCTCCACTTTGGTAGCTGTCATTTAAACAATTAGGAATGCGAACTATAATCACACCTTTGCGACTAGCTTGCACGGCTGTCATCAATGGCATACATTTCTTCTACATTCATCAGGAGATGAGTCCTCTTCCAGTAAACTCGCTTCTTCTTGCACTAAAATATGACATTTCTTCTCAACATTGAATAATAAGTTTTTGCACTTAACCTTTCATTTACTAGAATTAGTAAGTTCATATTTATGTGAATGAACACCGATATGTCTACACAAAATGTCCAAGAAAGAATGACAAAATTACACAAGTTAAAGTTTGCTTGTAGCATTGGGCCTATTTTCATCTAGGCATTTGCAAGATACAGAAGTTAAAGCTTCTGGGAGCACAACTGTAGGTTACACAAACTTGTAGAGCTAGCTACATTTTACACAGTACTGTATTAAAACTGATTATCAGCTGGCAATGCCCAGCTGTCCAAATTCAAAGTAGCATGGACCTTACAATATATTTAAAAATCGAGCAAAGAGCCTAAGGAATCCAAACTGTGTAAGACATGCAGCTGTTAAAATACCCTATAGCATGGGTTTAAATTGGAAAGTTGTGAAGTCAAGATATAATTAGGTGGGTAATGGGTCTAGAATTCTAACCTGAGCAAAATGAACTTTAATTAGGCTGTCATGTTAGCAAGAAACATTGCTCTTATAATTAAAATTTCGGTTGTAATGTTCCAATGTGTCAACTCCATTTGGAGATGTACAACCAATTCGATGCATACAAGCATTCCAATTGGGAGACCAACTGGAAATACTGGAAACTGGAAATCCACATCATTTCAAGGCTGCCATTGAGTCCATATTCCACTGAAGTGGCCACCCATCCCTCATGTAATACCCCACGTTGGGGCCTTTGAGGTAATAATAAATAAAATAAACTGTTCCAATGGGTCTCCAATTGGAATGTGTGCAACCAATTGGACTAACAAACATTCCAACTGGGATACCAAATGGAAAATGGTGAACCAATTGGAATGACCAACTGGAACTCTGAAGTCCAATTCGTTTTTTTACAATTCAAGTGCAGCACTCCAATTGGCTTCCAATTAATTCCATTTTGGTCCAATTGTGGGACCACTTTGACTGGGGAAGCCCTCTGCCTGCGATCTCCAATTACCCCTGTCCTGTGCAGAGGTAATTATACACGTAGATTATACACGTAACATACATTACATATATATATATATTGACACAACTATATTTGGCAGAACCATAATTCAGCGGATATGCGCCAGTGGGGACGACGCTGAAGTAGCGTGGGTTTTTAGGTGAAGCGGGGAAAACGAAGATGTTGTTGTTGTTCCCTTGGACGACTGATAAAGTGCGTTTCTTGGCGGTGCTGCTACGCATACTCGTCGATCATCCCACGTCGTTACAATATATATATATATATATATATATATATATATATATAGTACGTGATGGCTGATTGGCCGAGCCACGCTTGTCTTTATGGCTGGTATGCTACATCATCATCATCAGCCTGGCTACGCCCACTGCGGGGCAAGGGCCTCTCCGATACTCCTCCAACTACCCCAATCATGTGCTAATTGTGGAATCCAGTCCGTAACCCTTAACGACCATCGGTTATCTTCCCTCCTCATTACATGCCCTGCTCATGCCGATTTCTTTTTCTTGATTTCAACTAAGATGTCACTAACTCGCGTTTGTTCCCTCACCCAATCTACTCTCTTCTTATCCCCTTAACGTTACCCTTAACGTTTGCCTGTCCAGGTCAGTGAGCATGCATTGCAATTGGTCCCCTGAGTTACTAAGCAAGGCAATATCATTAGCGGATCGCAAGTTACTAAGGTATTCTCCATTAACTCTTATCCCCAATTCTTCCCAATCCAGGTCTCTGAATACCTCCTGTAAACATGCTGTGAATAGCATTGGAGAGATCGCATCTCCCTGTCTGACGCCTTTCTTTATTGGGATTTTGTTGCTTTCTTTGTGGAGGACTACGGTGTCTGTGGAGCCGCTATAGATATCTTCCAGAATTTTTACATACTGCTCGTCTACACCCTGATTTTGTAATGCCTGCATGACTGCTGAGGGTTTGACTGAATCAAACGCTTTCTCGTAATCAATGAAAGCTATATAAAGGGTTGGTCATATTCCACACATTTCTTTATCACCTGATTGATAGTGTGCATATGGTCTATTGTTGAGTAGCCTTTACGAAATCCTGCCTGGTCCTTTGGTTGACAGAAGTCTAAGGTGTTCCTGATTCTATTTGCGATTACCTTAGTAAATACTTTGTAGGCAATGGACAGTAAGCTGATCGGTCTATAATTTTTCAAGTCTTTGGCATCCCCTTTCTTATGGATTAAGATTATGTTGGCGTTCTTCCAAGATTCCGGTACGCTCGAAGTCATGAGGCATTGCTTATACAGGGTAGCCAGTTCTTATAGAACAATCTGCCCAGCATCCTTCAACAAATCTGCTGTTATCTGATCCTCCCCAGCTGCCTTCCCCCTTTGCATAGCTCCCAATGCTTTCTTTACTTCTTTTGGCATTACTTGTGGGATGTCAAATTCCTCTATAGAGACTATTCACTCCTCCATTATTGTCGTGGGTGCCACTGGTACTGTATAAATCTATAGAACTCCGCAGCCACTTGAACTATCTTATCCATATTAGTAATGGTATTGCCGGCTTTGACTTAACGCATACATCTGATTCTTGCCTATTCCTAGTTTCTTCACTGCTTTTAGGCTTCCTCCGTTCCTGAGAGCATGCTCAATTCTATCCATATTATACTTCCATATGTCAGCTATAGCTTACACTTGTTGATCAACTTGGAAAGTTCTGCCAGTTCTATTCTAGCTGTAGGGTTAGAGGATTTCATACATTCGCATTTCTTAATCAGATCTTTCATATCCTGTGATAGCTTACTGGTATCCTGTCTAGCGAACTTACCACCAACTTCTATTGCACACTCCTTAATGATACCCATAACATTGTCATTCATTGCTTCAACACTAAGATCCTCTTCCTGAGTTAAAGCCAAATACCTGTTCTGTAGCTTAATCCGGAATTCCTCTATTTTCCCTCTTACCGCTAACTCATTGATCGGCTTCTTATGTACCAGTTTCTTCCATTCCCTCCTCAAGTCTAAGATAATTCGAGATCTTACCATCCTATGGTCACTGCAGCGCACCTTGCCGAGCACATCCACACCTTGTATGATGCCAGGGTTAGCGCAGAGTATGAAGTCTATTGGTGACAAAAGTAGCACAAGCTATTGCCATGATCAGCTAATTTTCAACACATATGCACAGTAAGGTTTGGTTCTGCTTAATTGCCTTACGTGTGGTTGTACATTGACTCGGCTACTTCATCTATCGCACGATACTCCATGTTGAAGGTGCCATGAGCACTGTGCCCAGATAATGTCAATTCTGCCTTTTGAATCATGGATGAAATTCCGGCTGGAAGAAAATAATTTTTCTGTACCAACGAAAATGAATCTACCTAGTTATAAAAAGTATCTGTAGCAGGCAATGCATACGGGTAATGGTCATGGCACCTACTAAAGCAAACACAAATATAACCAGTTTCCCAATGACTAGAGTTTATTATGAAAGACTGGTGGCACTTTCCAAAGCCAGCATTTCTTCAACGAAGTGCAGTTTGCTGACTAGAATATTATGAATGACTATGCTGGCCCTTGCCAAGGCCAGCAATATTCTTGAACAAAGTGATTCCTCTTGAAATTCGGCTCTGTACTTGAACTTTGAGGCATTTAATCTGAAAAATCTGAGTGCACATCCAGTGAGCCTAGAAGAAAATCATATACTGTGATGATGAGCACTGATAATGACAATGGTTCTGCAAGAATATAAATATTGCAAGTACAGCAAATGCCAACTTCTCAAACAGGCATCCCATGCAGCTATGTTGGGTGCCAGACAGCATCCAAATTGTCATATGGGGATCAAACCCATAAGCACGAAAACACTCGCCTCCAAATGCTAATTATTCATGCAAGATAATGTTTTGAGTATTTTTCACGATAGTCTAAATACAAAACTCACCTTGAGATTTGGCAGCCTTGGCCTGCTGTTTTCGCAGTTTTTCGCCAGAGTGGTGCAGCCACACCTTTATTACACTCTCGACATCACTTCTTCTTGATGTAGGAAAATTTTGCATTACAGCCCCTGAAATATAGATGCATTGGAGATTACTTATGCAACATTGTGTATATACAAGCTCAAAGCCAAACATTAACGGTATCCAGAAACAACAGAAAATTACATATTAGCCATCTTAGCTTGCCCAAGTACAATAGTACTTGGCCCAGCTGGTTTAACACTCCTCAGCTTGACATTTACGAAGTATGTAAACCCGTACGGGAAAGGAAATGGCTCTACCAAGTTTCTTTTTACCTACAATATGGGGAACCAGCGCTGGATAGGCGGCGCGTCGAAAAGAGTGCGTTGCACGCCGCCCTGGCGACGAAACGCGGCATATTCCAGCCGCTCGACCAGACGACATGTCAGCGGCCGTTTTATAGTTCGTATGTTTCCGTTTTCGCTTCGCTTCAAGTGGACAGTTTTCGTAAAGAAGCTAGTGCCATCAAGTGAAGAAATGATGAAAGAAGCTTTTTAAGCTTTATATATTTTTCACAGTGTGTCGCGGCGAGCACGTGTTTAACGGTTGCGCCATGTGCCGTTGCCATGCTTGTGTGGCAGCCTGCCTCGCAAATCTAGCAGCTATGGCACCAGTCGTGCTGCGCTATGGTTTCAGAAGTATTAGTTGGCCTGAAGACATTCCATGCTGCTCTGGCTAGACATACAAAAATTCTGATGTTACTTCGCCACAGCAATCAATGGAGAAGAAAGCTTTATCGCATCAGCTGACTCGCGCAAGCAAAGGTTTGAGTGCTCCGCTGCTTAATCTGTAACAACCCTGGCTACGTTTAGCACTAATTAGATAAATTTTCCGGATACATCTCAGCGCCGAGTCCTTTCCGCATGTGCATTTTTAAAAACACATAGGCGGCTTAGTCGCGCGTGCGCCGGCAGTATGCGCACATAACTCGTATTCCAAAGCAGCTTTCCTCCCTCATAATTCTTGGCAATGGATGGACAATATTTACCTTTCGTATCGTTCGCTTGGTGCGGTGGCATTGGAAGGGGCTTGGTGGTGGTATTGCGAAGAAAAAATGGTTGGTACATATGCCGGATGGTGCATGCTATTGCTCATTTTGTTTCCGACGAAATGCCGACTGCAGATTCTGCAGTTTGGTACTGGCTGCCACGGCTGACCGTCTTCACTATCGAATAAACCAAGCACACATGCGAAATTCGATTTAGAAACCAGCCCGACACCGCTTGACAGGGTGACAAGACGGGAACTTACTCCGCTCGCCTGACTGCTTGGATCCAGCGCCGCCTCCGTTCCTGTTAGTAGGGTTTAGATGGAAAGACGCAGAAGGATACATCCTCCCTCATCCCGACGTAGTTGTGGCACTTGTATAGGCAACAGTATCGTCGGCGTCCTTTTGTTTTCCTTTGACTTTCAGGGCACGCAACGCCACTACCAGTCGCAATTTTCATCTATGGGAGCGGCTGCATTGTGCACGTTCTAACCGCCAGAGCGGCACTGCAGGCGTCGTGAGAACTCCAGCGATGGTTCCCCATAAGCATTCAGGCAGTCAGTGCCTAGTGATTGTGTCAGCCACTTGCAATGCAGAAAAACTTTTCTTTCCTTTTTTGCCAAGCCAACTGTACTGCACAGCCACTTCTTGGCTGAGCAAAATTCCTAAAATGCGCTGTGTTGCGGGTCCTATGCTGCTGAACACATCCGTTGGAGGACAATTCTAGGCTAATCCTGCAACTGACGTCCTCAGAACGATGCAGAACGGACGAGGACGCCTGTACCTTTTCATGACGTCCACAGGACATCCTTAGAACAACAAAGAATGGACGAGTACGTTTGTACCTTTTGAGAACATACTCAGGACGTCGAGTGTTGTCTGGGTAAGGCCTCAGGAAATCCGAATCTGCAAAACAGTGCATGTAGGCATGAAATGGTTGCTTCCGTGGTGGTTGTCCGCATTGGAAACACCTCTGGCCACTTCGAATGTGCATCAACCACCGCGAGGTACGTCACTCCGTTTATCGGGCCAGCAAAATCGACATGCAACTGTTGCCAAGGGCGCGTAGGCCATGCCCAAGGATGCAAGGGCACTTCAGGTGGCAGATTGCGATTAGACGCGCAAGCGCTGTAAGACGCGGTGAAACGCTCTATGTCACTATCGATAGTAGGCCACCAAACGTAGCTCCTTGCTAGTTCTTTGGTGCGAACAACACCTGGATGACCAAGGTGCAACTCGTCCAAAATGAATGTGCGGAATTTTTCAGGAACAAGTACGCGCATTTCTAGCATAATGCATCCTCGATGTATGGACAGTTCTAGTCTTCTATGAAAGAACGGTTTGATTGCATTCGGGACACTACGCGGCCAGCCTGACTAGATATGATGGGTCACAGTACGCAAGGTAGCATCACATAAAGTTTCACGAGCAATATCGTTGCTGTTGATCGGCATAGTGTTGAAGTGTAGGTCGTAAAGAGAGTCTTCCTGGTCTTCGACCGTCGGCTGTGGTATTGGCAGCCTAGACAAGCAATCTGCGTCAGCGTTCTGTGCGGAAAGCCGGACCTTTAATGAAAAAGAATAGGCCGACAAACCAACTGCCCATCGTTGTAGTCTTGCGGCGGCAATTGCTGGTATGCCAGTCTTGGGACCAAAAATTGTAGCCAAAGGCTTTTGGTCCGTGGTCAAAACAAAATGCCTTGCATACACATACTACAGTCTTGGTCAAAAAACTTGAACCCGCTGTGAACGGCCGAGGAGCAGCGGCGCTTCGCTATCGCGGCGCTGCCACCGTCGGCGCGCGCCGCTGCTCGCTTGCGCCGTGGATAAAGAGGGCGAGGGTAGCATGTCTCTTACTCTCAAGCGTCGTTTGATAACAGCGCTCGTGAAAAACTAGTGCAGCGAGCGCGGCGTGAACGCGACGATGGTGATGAGGAAGCCACCCGACCGGCTAGCATGCCGTTTGCAGCGTATGCTGGATGAGCAAGCGGGAGTCTCTGGCGACCGCTGTCAAACGCGATACACTCAAATTTAGCAATTCCGAGTATCGTAATCATTAGTTAATATTTTTCGGGACCAAATTAAAGGAACAACGCTATGAATAGGCCTATGCATGCTCGAACACGGGCACTTTGCGTGGATCGTAGCTAAGATCTCTCTTCAGCAGCTGAATGATATATTAAAGACTGTGCCACAGTGGCATCTCGAATTTGTAATCATGAAAGTCGCAAGTAGCAAATTAAGAAGCCATAAGCTTCAGGGTTGTACCTGCATCCCTCGACGAAATCACAGGGGGAGCATGCCTTCAAGGGATTGAGTGTGGCTTGGTCTGTGCTTGCCCCGAACAATTACAGCTTGCGCATGTGTGACTGTAAACTAGCCAAGGTCTCTGGTTGAAAGGACGCTACGTATAACCCATTTTTTTAAAGTGCCTGTGAAGCCCTTTCTAGTAGAGACGAACTATATCTCGGTAAACTATATCGACAATGCTTCTTCCAGTGAACCCGTGACAGCGACAGCACCGCCGGTGTGACGCCTTCACTATGAGAGAATCATAATCTCGTGGCCTTGGTCTACTTTACGCGATTCAAACGCGTGATGCCCATTGCAAACTAGATGAATTTACACTGGCCTCATGTGTGCATGAAAGTGGGCCCTAACGACAATGAGGCATTGTGCACGAAATATCAAAAAAGGCGAGGTAGTGCGCATTTTCCAAAATGCCAAGGGAATGGGTCTAACTCAATCGAGGCAAATTTCTTCTAGTCCCGAAAAGTTCCCCACTTTCACTGCAGGTTTAACTAAACAATTTCAATGCCAAATGCACTCGTGTGGTCGTTGCTTAGTGGAGAAGTGCAGTAAACGTATTTGAAATATTGTAACAGTGGTTACAGGCCCTTTTTGAAGAGAGCCTCTGTAGTCGAAATTACTGCTTCTGGTCTTTTGTAAACGAACGATGACTGAATTGCCCGCATATTACGGTAAAACCTGGAACAACGCTATAGACAGCACTGAGAGATGTCAGTATACATTTTCTTTTGTTTTCATCGCACTCCGAAACACATTCAAAATGTTTATCTAAAAGCATAATGCGAGGGCTCTCGCCTTTGAATGTGTAGGATAAAATTGAAATTGGTAATTTCGATGATTAGGACCATTTTTACAGTATAATGCGCTGCATGGAAGCCTAGCGGTTTTGCCCAGGCGAGCGCATTTACTCACACGAAGCACCGTACCACAGCTGCCGCAAGGCGACCTCGCAGCTAGCAGAATGAACGACGCACTGGTTTTTCACGAACGCTGTTATCAAAGGATGGTTGAGAGTAAGAGAATGCTTCCCTCGCCCTCTTTATTCTCGACTCAAGCGAGCAGCGGCGCGCGCCGGCGGCGGCAGCGCCGCGATAGTGGAGCGCAGCCGCTCCCCGGCCGTTCACAGCGGGTTCAAGTTTTTTGAACAAGACTGTACCTAGTAAAGGAATTTTTGAACGCCGAACACAAGAGCTAAGGCTTCTTTTTCTAATTGGTTATAGCCTTTCTCGGTACGACTCAAGGTGCGTGAGGCATATGCGACTGGCCTTATCTGACCGTCGGAAAAAAATTGTGACAGCACTGCACCTACCCCGTAGGCGGACGCATCACAAGATAACTGCAGGGGCAGGCCTGGATCATAGTGCGCCAAGATCGGAGCTGACGAAAGCAGCTGCTTGATGTGCTGAAAGGCACAATCGCAAACCGTTTTCCAATTCCAGGCGACGTCTTTCTGCAAGAGCCTTAAGGAGAAAAGAACGGTGGATAACTTTGGAACAAACTTTCCATAGTAGTTGATGAGGCCTAGCAGCGATTGAAGTTGGTGCTTATCAGTTGGCGCCGGTGCCTTGGTTATCACGGCCAGTTTTTCGTCTGTTGGGTGGATGCCGTGTTTGTTGATCAGATGGCCCAGATAAGTCAGCTCGTCACGAAAGAATTCGCACTTCCACGGCTTGACGTGAATTCGACATTCTAATAGTCTTTTGAGAACTGCGTCAAGGTTCTGCAAGTGTTCTTCCTTTGAACGACCCTTAATTAGGATATCGTCAATGTAGCAAAACACGAAGTTGAGACCCTTCAAGATATTATCCATTTCTTGAAATATTGCAGGTGCCGAAGCAATTCCAAAGGGCAGACGATTCACGGCCGGCGTAAAGACACTTGTGGGTGTTAAGCGTAAGGTACCGTTTTGACTCTCGATCCATTTCTACTTGCTGGTACGCCTTGTTGAGTTCAATTTTAGAAAATTGCTGTCCGCCAGCGACGGCTGCATGCAAACAGCTCGTCGGGCTTGGGTAACGGGTAATGTTCTACGTCTAGTATGGAGTTCAGTGTCAGCTTGTAGTCACCGCATACTCTTATTGGCCCGTCCCGCTTCAAAACTGGCACCACCGGAGTGGCGTACTCTCTACCGGTGTCAATATGCCTATCTGTTCACGTCTAGACAGTTCGTACTCAACAGTACTATTTAGAGAAAACGGAATGCTTCGAGCTTTGAAAAATTTTGGCGTCTCCCCATTTTTGAAAACAAGAGTCGCCTTCTCACCTCGGATGGTGCCTAGCTCGTTCCTGAAGAGATCCTTATGTCGGTCAAGCAAGGATTGTAGCTCGGAAGTCGTTGAGCGCTTACTAATCTCTCCCCCTGTAGCTGTTGCTTGGCTCTAATCGACACGCACTTGCTGAAGCCAGCTGCGCCCGAACAGCGCTGGCCCGCTCTGGGAAGCACATACAGCGGCAAGCCCTTGCACTGGTCGTTGTGCTCAACTCTAAGGAAACAAACACCGCATGGCTCCACAGGTTCGCTCGTGTAAGTCCTGAGCGTCAACTTAGTTTGCTTCAGAGGTACTGCCAGAAAAAGAGCGGAATTGACCCAAGGGCATTACCGAAACGGCAGCTCCTGTATCAAGCTCCATTTTCAAGGGAACACCTTTGACGATTAATCTGAGCATGATGAGGTCTCCTGTCTCTACCTCTTTCGTTGCAACACTTTGCATTCGTAGTTCTGACAGTTGTAACACCCGAACGTTCTATACTGGTCGCTTTTCGCTTCGGCCGCAATTTTCCTTGCCACCTTAGGCAGGCTTTCTGAATGTGCCCTTTCTTGTTGCAGAAAAAAAAAGTCGCATTGACGTGCGGACACGCATTTGCAGTGCAAGTTGAGTTACAGCGAAAGCATTTTGTTGTTTCCCTGGTGGGCAACTGATGCACCCCGAACTCGGTTTCGGGCTTCGAATGAGCAGCTCTAGCGTTAGTGAGCGCAGCTTCCAAAGCTGTTGCGCGGTCAACGGCTCGTTGAAACGTTAGATTCTTGTCTTCCGAAAACAAGTGCTTTGAATGTCGACTCTGAGCAAACTGCACACAAATCTGTCTCCAAGCGACTCGTCAAGAAAGTGCACTAAACTCACGTTTGCCGCCACGTACTGTGGTGTCGTTTCGTGTTCCTTTTCCCTCGGCGATGAAACTTTGTTCGCTCACTTATGACTGACCATTCAGGGGCCAAATGTTTACGAAGCAGCTCGCACAAGCTTTCCAGGGACTTCGAGGACGGCTTCTCTGGAGCGGCGAGTGACTTGAGGAGCGAATACCCAATATGCTGATGAACGCGTCCACCCTCCGGTCCTCTGGAACATTATTGGCTCGAAGGTACGCATGCACGCATTCTTCGTAGCTAGTCCAATCGCTCGTAAAATTGTTGAAATGTTCTACTTGCCCCAGCTGCAGACTCGTGGTCGCCTTCGCCATACTGTCCCAACCAGCTGCTCTTCAACTGTCTATGCGTAATCCATCAGCAGGTGAATTCCGTTGTTGTCAGGCAGGGGCTTGTTCCTTGCTGGCAGTATCCGATCCTCGTCGCCAGTCTACGTTGTGTCTGACGGAAGGACAGCGCAACGGTTTAGCGAGAGCAATACGGCTTTATTTAGCCATCAACTTAACAGCGGCGGGCGAATTGCCCGGCTCTATGTTACAGGAATGAAAGCACACGCCAGCTTGAATGCCAGCGCTTTTAAGCACAACCAATAGTGATAACGTTTGTGCCGCTACCACGGCGCATGCCTAGCTGTGACGCCTTGTCGCCTAGACGCGCGACGTATCATTATTTTTTTCGCAGTTGGACTGTAATACCGTACTGACACACATACCAGCTTTGACTGAAACGTCGGTTGACTCGTCGACCAACAGCGAATAAGGCTTCTCTGAATTGTCCTTCCATAGATATTTGGCAAAATATTGTGCCAGGACTCCAGGGATTAATGCTGTGAACTTTGTTCAGTGCATCACGAGGTCAAACTTGAGCTCTCCTTTTGAGTAGATCTGAAAGCTCATCCACACATCTTATCGGCATGTGGCAAGCAGTGAAAAGAGCGATTTTAAGAGCGCTTTCTTTTGTTCTTCGTCAAACGCAAGAGCAGGCGCGAGAACATCTTGCAACCGGTGCTGGTCACTTGGTGCCACTCTTGTGCGGTGCTTTCTTGTTTCGGCATGCTTAGTCAGGCCCGCATAGTGTGCCCGTACCTCACAGGAGCAAACCTTGCACTGTGCGAAGGCTTGGCCACTTTCTGCAGAGGCAATCCAGTCTGCAGGAAAAATGAATTACTCAGATTCAACACAATGTTAAGATAAGATTTAAATTGTCAAGTAATAACTGTGGTTTTATGTCCCAAAACAACGACATGATTATGAGAGACGTCGTAGTGGAGGGCTCCGGAAATATGAAACCCCTGGGGTTCTATAATGGGGGCCTAAATCTAAGTACACAGGCCTCTAACGTCTACCCTCCATGAAAAAAAAAAATTGAAGGCCCAATCCACTCTGTGAAACTGGATTGCCAGCGAAGCTGTTACCATCCACTTAACCTATTATAGTCTAACGAATTAAATGAGTACACCGTAAAATGCAGTGTATAATCATTTATTGGACAACGACATTCACGACGGTTTTATGATCGCTGTGGTATACACTGAGGTTTTCGGTTTTGACAGTTGCCACGTTCTTCGCCAACGTTAGGTCGACACTTGAGTCACGGATGGTGGTTGGTAATTTCTGTTCTGTGTAACACTGTAGTACAAACTCTTCGAAGACAAAGTCTACGAACCACTTGTTCTCCTGTTTTGAAATGTCGATATTAAAGTCCCCCACGATGACGAAACGCGTACTGTTATCTCTCGCCAACACCGCGAAGTGCGTTCGCATGAACCGCACTGCGTCGACCTTGGAAGTGCCCGGCGAAACGTAACACGGTGAAGATGACGATTCCGTTGCGGGTTTTCACGGCACATACATCGCTGCAGTCGACCGGGTCATACTTAAGCGTGTATGCGGTCACGCATGCTTCTTTTCTTGCGTAGACGGCGACTCTGGCGGAGCGGTTGTCACTTCCTTTCGCAGCCATTATTCCAACGTGGCCGGTCACTTTGGCGACTATGTCCATCCACGTTTCCGAGAGACAGCACCTGAACCTCGTTGAGTACGAAGTCATTCGTTATATCTTTGGAATGAAGACCAAGCGATCTCACATTGAGAGAGGCAATCGAGATCGAGTGCGGTTCCTGCAACAAGGCAAGGCACGCCTTCGTGATGGTGGCCAGGTGATGGAGCCGAGTTTTCTGTGAAACGCCACGAAAGAATCGCCGGTTGGTAGAGGTAAACAGCTTCGCTGTAAAATGCGACCTCCGAGGCGTGAATTGAACCCGGGACCTTCAGGTCAGCGGACGAGCACATAACCACTACCCCGCAGGGGCATCTGCCTCAGCAGTAGTTTGGTGTGTTGCGACACCACGTACCTGAGCAAACGAGGGTTGGACCCTCCTGCGTGTAGCCGTGCGTGGCTTAGCCGTGTCTGGGGAGAGGGGGATCCTGGGGGTTGAGCCGATGCTGGGTGTTTGGACCTTTATGGCCCCCCTGCGGAGGCAACACACCTCTTTGGCCTCTGCTTCACATAGACGGCCCCTCCAGATTGACCCACCTGGGGCAAATCGGCAGTCGCCTTTTCCTGTCTCTCTCTCCTCAAATCTTCGTCTTTCTCTTTCACTTTTTGACCTTTCCTGTCTTCTCTCTTCTATTTACTTCCTTTCTCCTTGGTGGCAAGGGTGGCTATATTACCTTGCGTACGCCATATTTGGTTATAGTGATGGCGTACGACTGGTGTCGTGCAGACTTGTACACAAGCTCTGCCCCGTCCCCGCGTTGGGCTTCGTGGTGGTCGGTCGGCGCTGTTGCCGAACATACACATTTTAACTCGACAGCGTTAAGGAGCTCGTGTCGCAGAAAAGCCGGTGTCGGCGGCGTTGGCCGTGAGCGAAAAATCCCGGAAGGCAATTCATAAATAAAAACAACTTGCAAGATGGGCAGGGTGGAAATCAAACAAGGGTCTCCGGAGTGTTAGACGGACACGCTACCACTCAGCCATGAGTTCGATGGTTCAAAGTGGGACAAAAGCACCTCTAGTTAATGCGGTGTTGCCTTAGAAACGTGCCGTAGAAAGTTATGCTGCGGTGTATATCGGTAATTATGAGCACGTAAATTACAGAAGTCGCAGTTAAACGAGTAGCGAAGTACGTTTCCGCTACATTTCTTCTGTGCTTGGCGCACATGCAGGGCCATCTTGCGGCAAACACAGAAGGCCCCCTCCTCACAATGTGCGGTGCTGCCCCGACAGGTGGCGCGCCACTCGCCCTCTTCTCCCCTTCGTCTCGTTTGAGCGCATTGGGGCCGTGAGGGGACCGGTGTGAGGATGCCCCAACACCCTTGCGTTTAATAAGTTTTCTCGCTCTCTCCCCTTCCAATTTCCAGCGTGCGTCACGTGCCAACGTGTGAGGATGCCCCAACACCCTTGCGTTTAATAAGTTTTCTCGCTCTCTCCCCTTCCAATTTCCAGCGTGCGTCACTCGAACCCTCGTGTTTAGGTGACGCGGCTCCTCTTTCCACTCACAGCGCTATTCCTAGGTGCAGCGTCCGATGCGGGACGCCTCTGACATGATTGCTGCGCCGTAGCGCGTCTGGTGGGAAAGCGTCTCCTGCGATGTGCGAACGGGGTGCGATAACGCTATCGCGTTCCACTCTTGAAGGCGAAGCTTAAGCATCCTCCAATTTTTTTCTCATGGCAGTGCAAGTTTCTGTTCTCTATGATCGGCACCTGAAAAGATGCTGCACCGAAGCAATGTTCCAGTTCTATTATCGGAGCAAAGCTCCATCATTTCCCAAGTTCTATGTACTGCACAGCGAAAACAATGTACCAGTAAGAAAGCTCTCCCCGTTCCTATTGGCCAAGTGTCTAAAAGAAAAAATTGGACCTACATATAAAGCCTCAAAAATGTTGAGCGAGGACCTCCTCCTAGAACTAAATGACAAAGATCAAGCGCAAAAGCTCTCAGAACTTACCAGTAATGCTAACGCGAAAGTGACAGTTTCAGCACATAGAGCACTAAATACAAGCAGGGGTGTGATATCACAGGAAGACTTTATTGGCTTGAGCGACGAAGAACTGCTGGGAGGTTTCCAGGAACAAAATGTTACCAAAGTCCAAAGAATTGTCATTCCCAGGAACGACCAAGAAATCCCGACAAAACATGTTATGCTCACATTCGGAACAAGTGTAATGCCTACCTTGCTGCATGCAGGTTATGTAAAGGTAAATGTTAGACCATATATCCCGAACCCCAGACGATGTTTCAAATGCCAAAGGTTTGGACATGCTTCATGTGCATGCCGAGGACAAACAACTTGTGCTAAATGCAGCTCCAACGATCACCAATCTGACAATTGCACCTGTTCCCCACGTTGTGTTAACTGCAAAGGAGATCATCCAGCTTACTCGCGGTTCTGCCCTTGCTGGAAAAAAGAAAAAGGAGTAATTGCTCTAACTGTCAAAGAAAAAATCTTGTTATCTGAAGTGAGAAAGCGATTGTCACACCTTTCACGAAGAAGTTATGCCGATGTGACGCAGGTGGGGGCAGTGTCACAGAGGTCTCAGGAGTTCTCCGAGCCCACGCATAGTGGTCCCGCAGTGACCCCTCCCGCCCCCGCGATGGAAGCAGCTAGTGCGGCACCATCCTCTTCAAAGGCTCAGCAGACACCAGTCCCGCAGGGCCCTAAAATAAACCGAACTCCAAGGCCCGAGACGTGTCTCGGCACCCAATTCTCGGTCCTCCAGCGCTTCAGAGAGAGCAATGGAGGTCGATCCAAAAACCTTGATGTCGTCGACGCCGAAGGACAAGCGCTCTCTTGAGCGCAGAAAGAGGGACAAAGTCCCAATCACCACGTTAAATCAGAAAGCGATAATCTAAAGGTTATCACTCCTTTGTATTAGCATTCTTTAGATCTGTGTTACCTAACATCTTTCTAATTCTCATTTACTTTTAATGCCATATTTTACCTTTCAGTTTCAAAATGGCTTGTATTATCCATTGGAATTGTAGAGGGCTTCTACACAACTTAGGTGACATCGAAGACATGTTAAGTAACTTCTCTCCTGTGGCCGTGTACTTACAAGAAACAAACTCAGGCGAAAAGCACAAAAACATTTTAAAAGGCTTTACTGTTGTACAGCGCCACCGTGCTCAGGCGAACTGGCTTTCGGGTGGTGTAGCTATTGTTCTGCAGAACAGCATTGCAGCTAGAAAAGTTACCATTAATACTCACTTAGAAGACGTTGCTGTCACTGTTGCAGCACACGAAACCATTACCATTTGTCAATGTACATTCCACCGCATTCACATTTTACTGTAAGAGATCTGGAGTTAATTTTAAACCAGCTACTTAAACCTTTTTTAACAGTGGGTGATTTTAACGCTCATAACATATTATGGGGTAGCAAAGCAACTGACACCAGGAGACAAACACTTGAAGATTTTATCCTGACAAACGACATATGCCTTTTAAACACTGGTGCGGCAACCTACTGCTCCCCAAGCACAGGAGCTATGAGCTGTCTAGATCTGGCACTGTGCTGTCCATCTCTCTTTGGTGATTTTCAATGGAGTGTTATTGATAACCCCTATGGTAATGACCATATGCCTGCTCTCATTAAAGAACATCTCCTTTCCCTACAGTACCATTAAGATCACCCCATTGGAAACTCCATCTAGCAGACTGGCCTCTCTTCAGCGAAAAGGCCAGTCTTGATGATATATCAGATGGTCAAACGATAAACGAAATGAATGAAAAGATTACTGCCTTCATACTTGCTGCAGCAGAACAGACGATTCTGAAATCCTCCGGCTTACGCGTCAAACATTAATTCATTTAAGGCCCCTTTACAGCCACGTCACATCAACTTCATAGAACTCATAACTACACTGCGAACTCATTACCACGGCCATGGCGCACTTTGGCCATACGTTGCCCTTGCGCCAATAAACACCACACATTCATTCATGCATCTTAATGCTTATAGTACCCGCCATTTGTCATTGCTATAATGTTATTACGCATAGATTTTATGCATTTTATAAGGACTTTCTTTAAGACACCTTTACATCAACTTCATCGAAATCATAACTCCACTGCAAACTCTTTGGCCATACCTGGCCCTTGCGCCACTAAACACCACACATTCATTCATTTAATCTGACAAAGCTTGGGGCATGGTATTGGGGACATTGGGGAACCCACGAGCGACTCAGCTGCACGTGGGACATACTGCAACTTGCAGAAGTCCTTTAGCTGGAGGCATTACCCGCTTCGTGAGTTTTGCATGCTGCCTAACAGCATGTCTGTCTTAAACAGGTGTGATTTTCCTCGCCCTGCAGGTGTCCTTCGACATTAGGCTGCAGTTCAAGCCTGACGGTCTGTAGGTGAAGATGTACAACGGCATGGTCTTCATCGTGGCCAAGCCACTTTACTGACGGCAGCATCACGCACGAGTTCAACCGCAAGGTGCCACTTCCTGACAGTGTCGACCCACTCACCGTGCGCGCCTTGGATATGCTGACCATCAGGTCTCCGCGGAACCCGTCATCGTGATACACGTCAAGCATCTGTGAACGTCATATGTGCTCGTCCGCATGAGCCTGTACTAAAGGACACAGGGAAGAGCAGAGGTGCCGCTGGCAATGTTTAAAGCTAAGTACCACACACTTTGCTTGTTTGGAATAAGCAGATGTCAGTCGATTACAGTTACTTGTATCCGCGTCGATGGGAGTACAGCGAAATCTCTTTATAATGAACTTCAGGGGACCGCGGTAAATTGTTCGTTACTCTGAAAGATCGTTAAAGCGTTAAAGTGAAAGCCTCGAAATTAACCATTCCACTCATCAACCCATCAGTTCATAAGTTGTCACCATATGAGCTATCCATGAAAGCGTCGCTGTTGGCTGTCAGCATGCGCTGTTGCTATTTTCCATAGATTCCACCGCCATGCACCACCAAAGTACCGTATGTGACGCACTCAAAAGAGATGCTGATGCCGAGAAAACTACCTACATAAATGTAGCTCCATGTCGTCTACAAAGTGCAATGTCTTTTTGTTTGTTTTTCACATTTCTTGCCGTGGACTTCGCAACTCTCTCGCTCGGGCGGACACATGAACTATGTCAGAGCGCAAGCGTGTGTAAACGACACCTTCTGGAAAGTGCGACTATGTGGCATCCCCACAAGTACAGAGGTTATATTTCACTGCGCGTGCATAGCTAGTACGGCCGCAAAAGTAGCGGGGAAGAAAGAGGCATTCGCAGAAAGTAGGGTGAAAGGAGGAAGAGACGCGCTTTTGTTGCTAGCCGATACTTTTCTGGGTGGAGCACGCGCTCGCAAAACCTGATGCGCCATCGCCTCTGCTCGCCCACATTTTTTTTTTTTTTCCTGGGGCGCCGTCTTAGGTTTTCTGGACCCATGCACTGCGACGTCTGCTCCCTGCACCTTTCGTCTGCTAGTGTACTGTTTCGGCTGCTGGGAAGGATACTCGGAAATCTAAGAATCCTCAGATTTTGGAATATTAGTTCGTAGTACTGAGGCGTTGTTAACATCACAGGGAAACTGAATAATGATCGTTATTCTGGAAAGCTCAGTATCCTGAATTTTGTAGTACTTAAATATTTTTACATTGAAACTATGAGAACTCAGCAGGGGATTGCCGAAAAGTTTGTCAATCTGAAAAGTTCAATAATGTAGTGTTTGTAGTAACGAGATTTCACTACTTGCCTCATGCTGGAGGACCTTATGTAGATTGGTCTCAGTTATCACGCAACTATTTCCTAGCTGCCGAAATGGAGGTGCATGTATTGGCTAGAAACCTACAGCGTGGCAGCAATTAAAAAAAGAAAGGCAGAGGAGAACCGGAACAGAGCTAGTTGTTTGTGGCATTGTTGTTAGCATCCGTTTTCTCTGTATAGGTTGCAACCTGATAATGTCACTCATGAATTCATGACTAAGTCTAGGATATATTGGTGAGAATGGGTTTTGGGCCCACTTTCCAGATTTCTAGTTTTCCGTGTCCAGATTCAAAGACACTGGTGTTCTGCTTGCCACTCAGAGGCTCTTGTCAGGGGGAATTAAGTGCCTCTAACAAGAAAAACTATTTAATCCTTGTTTCCAAGGGCTCGGAATAGAACTCGTGTCCACAATTTGGAGCCCTGTTAGAATTGTGTTAATTGCAATTACACAAGAAGATTTTTCCTGGCATATGACTGTGGCAAAACAGAAGTGATATAGGTGCAGCCAGAGTGCGAACCCTTTAGTTTGCATGTGATGGCACCCCGAGTGGAAAAGGGCAGACAAAAGTACCAGAAAATAACGGTCACCATTGATGCTATGTAACCACGATGCAGAAATAAATATTATTTTGTCAAAACAATATAGCTGTGCTCCCAATCAATTGTTGATGCTGTCCCTCTGTGTTCAGAGAACTAAAGAAAGCCAGACTTCCTTTTTTTAACCCAGCATGCCTTTACAATGAGACACTACTTGCAGAATCAAGATGTAGCAGCCGCGAGAGGACCACAATGGGCAGGCAAGAGCCAGTGCACCTCCGAACCAGTTTCTCCTCGCTGTCTCCATTCTCCACCGATGGTGAGCAGAGGGAAGGGTGACCAACCTAAGGGGGCTGAAGCAAAAGAAAAATAAAACCAGCTGACAGCTGGGATTCACGCCGCTGAGTTGTCTCGCTCTTTCTCTCCTCCATGCGTACTTGCAACCCAACAAGAGCATAATTGTCCGATACATTATGGAAAACACCGCAAATCATTTTAAAGCAATGTTATGGGCTATTTAATGCACTCTGTGATGTCTCAGAAACACTATTTTTGAATATGTGTTCATGTTATGGCTAAAGTAAAACAAGTTCTGGTTGGCCCTTTTGTTTGAGTGTCCATTGCAAAGTGAAGCGGAGGAAGACGCACCAAGCTGTCTACTTCAACAGCTCCAAAGAAGGTAAGGATTACAACAACAGATAAAGTGACATCAAAGAGTGACACTAAGACTCATCTTAGTTGAATGTCATACACGAGTCGGCTGGGCACAAGATGTCAGACTAACAACAAACATTTTACAGTACTTTTGCACAGTTTGATGTCTTTATGCCAAACAGTTATGGAAAGTTGTCGTGTTGATCACTTCCTTACGTTTGAATTCTATACAATGACATGAGATTTTATTAGTAAATAGTGTCGAGCACACATTAGCAACGTCTACTATGTCACAGCAAGTTGGCATAACAATAAGATTGTGGTACGTGCCACCCTGTGAATTTCGTATTTGCATCCTTTTTGACCTACTAGGCCCCAACTCAAGCTAAGACCGGCTTATTTGCAATTAAATGAGTCCCTCTAAAGTACAAGCAAAAGCTTGGTTCATGGTCTCACATTGCGTACACTACAAAAATCTGCAGTCGATGTTGCTGATATCGATAGTTAATTGACTACTATGGGCCCATTTCTTTCGCTTGATAACAGTCAGTGAGTCTCAAATCCACTAGTATTCATGTCGCAGTTAACAAAAGTGACTCAAGGGCCAATTGCCTGCTATTAAGATAACTTAAAATGATGCTTCATATCTGCTGCTGTAACCCTAAGCGGCGGTGCCTAAAGCTCCCAAGGCTAGGTTACGTACACGTATATGTAAATTGTAACAAAAGTGGAAGGGTGTTTGGTCATCACATTTGCTCAACTACTGCCATGTTGTACAGGGTGGTCCTTTATGAAAGCGAACACAGGAGCTCGTGGCCTGTGCTGTGCAGAGGCTGCTTAGAGCACCAGTAACAGGCAGCAAGGGGAAGCACATCTGCTTGTAGCACCATCTATTGGTGGCCGGAATAAGCAGACACGGCTGATAGGCGAGCGGCTGCTTGCCTATCAGCCAGGTGGATGTGCAACAGGTGAGGCCTGCAGCGTAGCGTCTGCTGCTAGCAAACCGCACTCGGTACGCTAGCACACTGAAAACGTGGAAGGACCAACGTAACACCGCTGATTAATAAGCACTCCCAGCACGTCTTAATGCGTAAGCATTCTTTGGCAAGTACCGCAACAAGATCTGTCCACCACACAAAAAGTGTAGTGCCTTTTATCTGCACAAAAATGCGTACTGTATGAAGTTACAACATTTAATCGTTGTAATAGTGTACATGTAGATAGGTAGCTTTATAAGAGGTAAGGAACAATTGAAAAAGATTGATTAAAGACAGTATACATCGGGTCCACAGAAAATGCATGGAGAAGCCTATAGCAGGGATGGGCTAACATAAATTTAGGGGTGGGCCAACCTGAAATTTGAGGGTAGGCTTATGGAAACTTTGACAACTCCAGTAGAGTTTCTGCGCACTTTTTTTTTGCAGTACGGAGCTCTGGCTCCTCGCACAGCCATAGCGTCAACAAACCTCACCTGATTCAGAGCGATTTAGGAGAGAAGTGCACTCAGGTGGGGGACACCTTAGCTTAAGTAAGTAAACGTAATTATTTCTTGAAACATTTATTCAGGTTGTTATATTTATGACGAGAATTGCTCAATTAATTATAGCTTTCATTAAAGTTATGGCAGAGGTGTGTGTATCTGTAATTAATAATTAAGATTACTTAAATATGTGTATCTAATCTCAAGTTACCGTTAATTATTCTTGATTAGGCTCCGTTGGTTTAAGCTTAGTAACTCATGATTAGTCTGATAATTTAACATACATTTTAATTAGCCTCACTATTCCTAATTACCCTCAATTAATCTATGTTACACTTAATTTTATTGTACATAATCTTATTAGTCATTATTAACCTTAATTACACTTATACCTCTCTGTACAGACTATACATAGTCATAATCATAAATCTCAGTAATACGTAGTCATAAGGCATTCTCATATACACCTCCATAGGACCTCACGTATATACCTATGCATGCAGTGCATCGTGTCACGCGCCACGGACAGACAAACGGACGGACAGATTCTGATGGAAGTAGCCCTAGAATGCTTACACTTTAATATAGGTACACCAGGAGTACCTAATAACTACCGGGCGTAGGTTTGTCGCTTCCACATTCCCAGTGTGCTTGCGTACCCAACGCGGTTTGCTAGCAGCAGACATTGCGCTTCAGGCCCCGCGCCTTGCGCAAGTCATGCGAGGGGAGCGGGGGAGAGGCATTCCAGCTAGTTCTAGCAGGCGCTTGCCTATCAGCCATGCCTGGTTATTTTGGCCGCCAATAGATGACGCCACAAGCAGACGTGTTTCTCCTTGCTGCCACTTGCTGGCACTCTAAGCAGCCTCTGCAGAGCACGGGCCATGCGCTCGCGTGTTCTCTTTCAATAAGGACCACCCTGTACATCCGTAAGCATAATGCAGAGGTTATGGATTTTGACAGTGGTTGCCTTTTCTTCGTCTTATAAATCTAGTTCTGTAAATACAACTCTGATGGTACCGCCGAAATTGATTGAATTATCCGACGGGCCGAATTAAACGAGAAAAAAAATTGTGGCAGAATTCATCACAGGATGACGGTCAATGGTGATGTGATTACCATTAAAAAATGTAGCAACACACTGCATTTCTCAAGTTCATTCATTATCTGTAGTCATTCCGAGACTTCCGTTGCCGTGGCTGTATGAGACACACTCCGGTATTGGCCTCTGTTTATAGTGAACTTGCTTGCTACAATCATCCCTGAGAATGGTGGCATGATGACTGCTGTGTGACGTCAACCCACCGGCAACGATGGAATGATAAAGAAGGAATGACATAAATGAAATGACATATGTTGTATGACGGCAACAGCATGACGACAGTGAGATGACGATTCTTAAATAATAACAATAGTATAACGACTACAGTGTGACAGTGACATGGGGACATTGGGATGGCAATGAGTGTACAAAGACGATTAAAGAATTATGGGATTTTACATGACAAAACTATGATTTGATAATGAGGCAGGCTGTAGTGGGGAACTCTGGAATAATTTGAACCTGTTTTCACATTTCGCTCCCATTACAAAGACAATGGCATGACGATGACAGTATGACCACGGATGCATTATAGCAACCCTCTGACAACAGCGCAATCGTGATGATGGCATTACAACGGTGGCACAGTTACTACTGAATGATGACATAATTACAATAGAATGAGTCAAGAAAAAGGAACAAGGTGGATGGATCGACGAAGGTGGTATGACGACAATGAGACGACATTACTGAACTGTTGACAGTGGTAAAATGACATGGAAAAGTTATGACAACTGTGTGACAATGAGTGCACGGCGTGTCGGATGCCAAAGTTAGGATGGTGACAATGAAATGACAATAATGGCATCATGAAGATGACGATGACATGACAACAGCTATAGTATGAGGACAATGGGATGACGATGAGTGCATGACAACGATAGCGTGATAACGACTACATCACGAAGCCTGTATAACAAGAACGGTGTGACGACGACGGCATGAAAAGTCGGACTATGAAGCTGGAGTGACGATGATTGCACGAACACAATGGCATGATGACGACTGTATGACAACGAATGCATGATATCGACCACCTGACAATGAAAACCACGGCGGCATAATCACGATTCCATAACGACAGCATAATTATGGCAGAATGATGAAGGATTGACACGGATGGAAAGACAAAGGCAGTATGATGACGATGACATGACGACAATCGGATAACATTACTGAAGTGATACCGACGGTGAAACGACAGAACGGCAACGATGGCATGACAAGCGTCGGATGAGAATGACAATGGCATGACGAGCGTCGGATAAGAATGATGATCCAACAACCTTGATGGCATCACTATGACGGTATGACAAGTGCATGGCGACAACACTGACAACGCTATGATGACAATCAAATAATGACCGGTGCATGAGGACAATGGCGTAATTAACGATGACCGAATCCTGTATGACTGTGAGTGCGTGACGAGAGGCGATCGACGAAGCTGGAATTATGACGATGGAACAACCATGACACCATCATGATCACATGCGCGTGTAGCCCAAGCTACTAGACAACATGGGATCACTGGATCAGCTAAGAGGGTGGGCGAGCGGGCAGGCAGGCAGCCAGGCAGAATCGCATCAGAACACCAAAATACACTGCCTATTAACGTTGCAGTATTTGCCCTGAATCAAAAACACCCGCCTTTTATGCGTTTAAAGTAGAAAACTAACGTAGCAACGACATTAAAGCTGCTAAACAAAGGAGAAATCGAACGTCCACCCGATTTTTAGCAAGACAAATGGGCAAGGGTACGTATGTGTAGCACGATGGAGGCTGGTTTACTGTGGTTTTCCCTGAGGCTGTGGGGTGCAGACTCATGCTTGCACCCCACAGGTTTCGTGCTGCACCGCACAGGTTTTTAAAATTAGCTTTGCCGCACAATCTTTAAAGGTCAGCTTCGCCGCAATGAAGCCATGTTATGCGGTAAAGCGTACGAACGCCGTGAACGCTGTTTTGGTTTAGTATCTGATTGCACCACACCGGCCATTTCCGACTTTTCTCGTGAAAAAGGCAAAAAGGCGTACCGTAACCATACATTCTGTGCTACCGTTATTGCTTGAAAATATTCCTATAGCAGGCCGGAACTAGGCGTTTTTGATGGAATATGACGTGTTTTCAATACATTTACCGGTTCCAATGCTCCGCCAATACACGCTGCCACTAAAGGGGTCGCAATTGGGCTGATGATAGGGGTCAAGCACGTGCATATTGATGGTCAAGTTCAAATTATCCGGTAAAGGCCAAATTGAGGATTAAAATAAAGAAAGTTTGGGTGCATAGAAATGCATGGGCACCAACCAGGACATTCGATCGGCGTCGAATTAGCCAGAGTCAAATTACCGGAAGTCTACTGCATTCCCTTCATGAGAAATGTGAAGGTGATCGTTGCACAATTAATTTTTCACAAACAAGAATCGCCTGATTGCCCTGTGGATTTTCTAAACACCAGTGTGTTGTATCGTCATGGCACCGCACGTGCCTATGAAGTTCGGCGCACCTGCTGTAATCACTTTCTTTCCTTATTCTCTATTTGTCCCTTCCCCTCTTTCTTGCTGTGTGCTATATATTGCACGTGATACCAGTAACAAGCGTTCTTTGCTCGGTTGGTCTGCTTGGGAGTACGTGGTCACCTCAGTGGCGATGAGGATGGGATGAGCCTGCCGCCCCACCAGCAACACCCCGGTAGCCATGGCCGGATACGCAAGCCCGCCGCAGTTCGAGGAAGCTACGGACCACTGGCTGGCATATCTAGTGCGGTTAGAAGCTTTCTTCGAAGGCAACGGCATCACGTAAGAAAAGAAGAAGCGAGCATTGCTCGTAGCAGGGCTGAGCACTCACACGGTGGCCGTCTTTAGTGGATGCTGCGCGCCAATAAAGGTGAACGAGCTGTCGTACAATGAAGCACTCGACATACTGCAGAAGCATTTTTTGCCCAGCCCAAATGAAATAGCCCAATCCTACAAATTTTTCTCACACAATCAGATGCCAGGAGAGCCAGTCAGATATTTTCTTGTAGCATTCGGCAATTGGCGCATACCTGCAACTTTGGCACTTCACTTGACAGGATGCTCCGGGACCGGATAGTTTGTGGCTTGCAAGACAACTCGGTAAGTCGTCAACTGCTTTTGAAAGCATACTTAACAAGAAGCGAAGCAGAGGAAATCACTTTAGCAGTAAAAATGGTGGAAGAAAACATGAAGACGTTGAGGACTGCGCCTGAAGGTGGAGGCATACACATGTTAAGAAACATGTATGCACGACGTGAAAGTCGGCCACCATGCTTCAGGTGTGGAAAAACGGGGCATGACTCCAGAACCTGCCGGTTCTGTTCGGTGAAGTGCTACCAGTGCCAGCAGCGCGGTCATGTTCGCAAGATGTGTCCCGGACAAGCAGACAGCAGAACGAGGGAACCGTTCACGTGGCCACACCAGCAAATTAATGCCATGCATCCGTCAGCAGGAAACTGCAGCGATCTGGAATCAGAAGCTCTGTTCCTCATTGAAACGGCAGATAATTTCGTTGGAAACATTCACACCGTAAAGGCAATAATGTGCACTCTACTTTGGAATGGAATAGCGATCAAGATGCAGCTGGACACAGGGTCCCCGGCTTCTATCATCACTTGGCCCACCTACGTACAGCATCAAGATGCCTGGCCGAAACTGCAAGAATCGCCGCTCAAGTTGTCATGCTTCCTTGGACCGCTGCCGGTGCGTTGCCAGTTACAGCTTGACGTTTCCTTGGGTTCGAAGACTACAAAAGCCACATTAGCGGTGCTGAGTTGTTCCGGGCTGAACCTTAGTGGTCGGGACGTCATGACAACACTGGACCTTCTTAGGGAGCCAGTGCTCAGTGCAACGCAGGCAGGTGAGAGTGCAGCCATTCGTGAAGTTGGCAGTGGCATTGAAGTCTTGTTAGAAGAATTTTCCGACGTGTTTCGACTCGAGTTAGGGCTCATGAAGGGACCGCCCGTCCATTTGCCATTGCGGGATGATGCTGTTCCTTGGTTCTGTCAGGCGCGGCTGGTGCCGTACGCGTTGCGCTCAAAAGTGGAGGCCGAAATTGATCGGTTAGTTGAAAATGGAATTCTTGCCCCGGTCGCACACTCGGAGTGGGCAGCACCTGTGGTGGCCATGGTAAAGCGTAACGGGAACATTCGCTTATGTGGCGATTTCAAAACTATCAACCAAGCCTGCCATACGATCCAGTATCCTCTCCCGCTCCCGCGCATAGAGGACATCATGGCGACGTTGAATGGCGATGAAGATTTTACAACTATCGATCTCCGGGACGCCTACAATCAAATTGCGTTAGACGAAGAATCGCAACTGCTCACGACGGTGAATACACAGAAAGGCCTTTTTTGCTTCACGCACCTTCTGTTTTGAGTAAGTAGCCTCTGCGCCAGCGCTATTTCAGCAACGCATGGAAACAATTTTGCAAGGACTGCCCGGAGTACAGGTCTATTTAGACGACGTAATCATTGCAGAAAAGCGGAATGATGCCACCACCTTACGCCGAGTTCTGGGAAGGTTCCGCGAGTTCGGGCTGCAGGACTCTGAGCAAGTGCAGCCATGTCTCTCAGCCGGAGGCGACAGAGCCGTCGACAAGACCGCTAGTGCGAATACGACGGATGGGACCACAACCCTGGAACTACGAAGGTCAACCCGTTCAAGACGTCCCCCTGACAGGTTCTCACCCTAAGAGAAGAGGAGACTGTTGTATCGTCATGGCACCGCACCTGCTGTAATCACTTTCTTCCCTTATTCTCTATTTGTCCCGTCCCCTCTTTCTTGCTGTGTGCTATATATTGCGCGCAATACCCGTAATAAACGTTCTTTGCTCAGTTGGTCTGCTTGGGAGTACGTGGTCACTTCACAGTGAATATTGGTCGATTTATTAGCTACTTCAAATCTAATGCCAAAATCTTAATTCCAGTTCACAACCACCTGATAATGCTGTAGCAGGTCAATTATGTGCTGATCACACATCAACGAAAATGAGGCCTTATCAGGCAATTAAAAAAGTTGTAACATTGTAGATGACAGATGAGCAGTCAGCTTGCCACTTCATTTACTAATTAAACGCAGTTTCATTTTCGCCCTTGGTGCACCGGTACCAAGAAGCACATTGAAAACGGAGTCATCTGTTGTTACTAGTCTGGTGCATTTTACAAATTTCCCAGCAGTAGCTGTTACACGTTAATTTATGAGCCATTCAGAGCGTGTGCCACAATGCTACTTTACATTGTCTCTGCTGTTGTGTTGCTTGATTGTATGAAGGTAGCATATATGTTCCTTCCAACACCTGCAACTTACAATTGCAATAACAACAATAATAAAGCCTTCTGTTGAAAGCATATTTCATTGAATCTAACATATAAATATTGGTGGAAAGCTGAGTCTAATGTTTAATATTGTAAGCAATAGTGTCATAATGGTAAAAGCAATACTGAAGGTATGCAAAAGCACAGCAGCAAATAATTGCGACTCCGAAGCAACTTCAACGAAAGCAAATACATTAAAATCTTAAAAGCCGAGTGGCTGTACCGCACTGAACAAAAAACGAGCACACCAACTGGTTGTACAAAGCCAGTTTAAAAAAAGTAACTCGTAAAATTTCACCAAAGTGCGAACTTGGTGCAGCTGTTCCTAGTTTAAGCTGTTTCCTCGACTGGCTTCAAGTTATATATGTATGGTTGCCATAGCAATGAGTCATAAATAAAGCCACAGCAAAGGCCAAAAGGGGGAGCAGCTACAGTTTTCAACAATGACGCCGAGATCCTCCTCCAATATCCCTTAATATTACAGCGAAGCTGCGTAGGGGAGTACCACAGCCGTTTTGACGCTGTAGTGAAGGCCAGCATACAGTATGAAATATTAATCAAAGAGCAGCCAGATTTTAACATTTCTGCCTTTAAACACATTAATCAATGATTATAAAATAAAAGCTGCCTTGCATACGCTTCATTACAATAGACAACTTATTGTGCATTTTTTTAAAGTTAATGCATAAATTATTTTTCTCACATCGCGTTTAACCAGCTCTACATTGGAGGTCTGCTAGAATTTTGTATGGCTGTGCTGGTGAAAGCTGATGGGGTGGTGCGGCAATGAAGTTTGCCTGAAAGATGTCACTAATACCAACCAGAAAACAGACCCCTGGCAGTTCCAAAATGTGCAAGAACACGCTTATACAGCTTTGCTGTCCTTGTATCAGATGCTCAGATTGGCATACATCTGCACATGTCTTCTTTATTACTGAAACAATCCTACGACGGCCGCAAACAGAAGTTGAAACAAGGCAAGGGGCAGGGGAAGAAAAGAGAATAAAGTGCGATAGAACAAAATGGAGTCTGCATTGCGAAGCTGCTAAGCGCAGTTTTATTACAATTATAATTTTAAAAAAGTGATGTACAAGCCATTATGTGAATCTCTTCTCATTACACAGAGCTTGTGCTGAGATAACAGCATGGTGCCAACTTCTGCACAATCTTCTCAAGTGGCTTATATTTTACACCTTCAACTTAATCTGTGGTAACAGCTTCATTTTTTATTACGGGTGCTACGCACTGCACCAAGAAGCTCCAGGGCAAGCTAAAAAGTGTGCTGGTAGCTCAGTTTGCATTCAGAAAGAAGCAGATAAAGCAGGTATTTAGCCATGAAAACTTGTAAATATGTATTGTAAGTATATGTGTGATAGTCATAGGGGCTATTTAGAATGGGAAGCTCTGCTATTATATGGTGACAATGAAGTAAAAATTATAGTTTCTGTGATTGCAGCTGCACACCTGTTCAACTCTACTGAGCGACAGTTTGACAGCACAACATAGGCATCACAGCAGCTAACGCCAATGCCTCCCAAGAATCACAATATATATTTTTTGGTCTGGACTAGGTTAGAGAAGCTGAAAACCGTAGGCAAGTAATACGTTTCTGCATCTTTAAGATTTTATGTTGAGTACTCTTCAGCAATTATTGTTTGTCCTGATGCTTTAGTAATTGGGAATTAGGTAATCCTGCTTTAGGAATTAAGCAATGGTTGAAAAGCTTGTTGATTGGCTATGGCAGCGTTGGCAACTACTGAGCCTACCTACAAAAGAATTAGTCGTTTGAAGTACAGGTACGTAATTCTGTGCCTTCAGGTGTTGTAATCTAGGCAGATGGTGACATGGGAAGCCTTTCTATTCATATAGTGAAGGAATAAGTGATCTAGTAGACATGACAACACAAGTAAGGACATTTGAAGAAGATGCCAGCATTGGTTACATATACCGAAACTGTTCAAATGGGAAGCAAATTCCACGGGCTTGATGTAAACACTGAGGGAGGAAGCACAATCTTATTCAACAATGAAACAATGTGTCGTAGCATTGAAACATAGCCACAAGGGGTGCTGCTGATCAACCACTTCCATGGTCACCTCAGGCAAACATCTGCTGTGTGGTGACCATGAAGAACAGTTTTACTGTGGTGGCATATCGCAGCTACAGAAGGGGTGAGAAAACTGCTACACAACCGAGTGACCACGTTGAAAAATCCTTCCTTGACCTTGGTGCTCCTGTGTCATTTCTTTCATTGGTAGGCTCGCTATTTGTCGGCCTGTCCCAAAACTCTTGTTTTGCTTCCTTTTAATGCACCAACAAGTAAGCTGAGATTCGGTGTTTCACACTATGTGTCACGACAGGTTTGCCTTCAAATAAAGAAATAAGATAAAGAACCACACAAAATTTGAATGCTTCCCCGCATCAAGAAAATATCTCTGTGCTTTTATTAGTCGTAAATATTCCAACAAGGTTCGATTGCAGGACTAGTGGAGTTCTTTTTACTAAAGAAAATGCCACGAGTGACTGCACTGAAGCAGTTATTGGACGAGATTCCATAAATGTCACCATTTCTTGGCATGTTTTCTAGACTTGGTGACAACCTGAGAGTTCAACACAAGCTTCACATACAAAACCGCAATGCACGTTCCTCTTGTGGCTCCACACTCTAAAACAGTTACCATGAGATACCAAAATTCAAGTTCAACTCCACTGTGACACCATGAGATTGAGCATATGTATTTGCATGCGCATTTATAGAAAGTCTCCAAGAATTGAGCAGCGGTGTTTAAATCACCGTATACTCGGGTTGTGACCAAGTATGCAAGCATTTCGTTAACACATTGCATTTTGTAATGTGTCTGTGATCATAAGTAGAACACTCAAATTTTATTTTCAGTCACACTCAGTTAACATTTTTATCAGGTGCAATGGGACAAACAGAACATAAATTTTCCACTTCAGGGTCTTCTGACCTACCTCCTATCTACATTTACAAATACTAACATCAACACAATAGTTGTAATAACTGCAATTTTCAAACTTCTCAATGGGAATAAAACATCACAATAATGTAGTTCCCATGTGCCACGTGGCATCATATACCATATCTGAGCACATTCAAACATGGGCCACGTGTGGGAAACTAAGGTCAAGCAGGAGCCAATCTAACAGAAAAATGAAAACTTCTTAGCAACACTGTGCCTGAAACAGCTGGTTATCAAAACCCCAACATGCACACTAAGAAAGTACAAACAAATTTTATAGAACACATCCTTGGGCTTTGGGATGAATGCTCAAGCATATGACCAACTATTGTGATAATCAGCTCATTTTTAATAAGGGATTTGTAATGACCCCACAACGTTAATTTGTATTTTGGATATCAGCCCGCTTTACTATTTGTGCTTTCACATGACAAAACAGCATTCCATCAAACTCTTGATTAAATTTGCATTGTAATGTTCACGAGTACTTTACTGTCACTTTTTACCCGCCCGGTGTTTTACTCGGTGTTAGGTTGCCAAGCACAAAGTCGTGGAATCGAATCCCAGCCACGGCGGCCGCATTTCGATGGAGGCAAAATGCGAAAACACCCGTGTACTTATATTTAGGAGCATGTTAAAGAAAACCAGCTGGTTAAAATTTTCCAGAGCCCCTCACTACGGCGTCCCTCATATCAGATTGTGGTTTTGGCATGTAAAACCCTATAATTTAATTAATTTTTATCGGCTTTTGACTTGTGTTGCGTGATGTGTTTGACTATATATACATATATATATATTTCTTTTTTTTTTCATTTAGTAATGGTCACATAATGAAACTTGAATCGGGGCAGGACATTTGGGCAGCCTATATCATGGCTTTCTAGAGCATGGGAGCTGTGCACTTCTGAGATATATGGCACTGCCTAGTGGAGGAACCTGGAACGGCATAGTTGCTTCTGAGCACGGGCTGCCAAGTGAACAAGATGCCTCCACTTGCTATGCGGAGCTCCCCCTTTCTGATAACTGATGTCTCAGTTTCCCTTAATTAACTCTGCCCAATGACAGAATGCATGAGCTCATGTTTTTTTATCACATGAGAAGGCACCTGTGCTGTTTCATCAGTACATGTGCTGATAAACAGCTGTTCTTGCCACTGTGGCCTTGCAGCCTGGTGGCTACCGTGGCTCCCCATTCTTTAGGCAATCTCACCAGAAAGGGGGTGCTGCACCACATGCATGACTATGACCACAAGTGCCGATGCCTTGTCCACCTTTTAACACATACACAGAAGCAACTGCGTCATTCCAGCTTCCTCCAGTAGGTGGCACAAAACAGTCTTGGGAAACATACCACTCCTGCACTTCAGACGGCACTGGGGGTGCTGTACAGGATACCCTCTCTGTCACAAATGAAATGTGGACTACTTGCAAGGTGCTGCTTATCAGCAACCTCCTGTGAAATAAACTACTCCTGCTAGCTCTCCAGTATTATTACAAAGATTTTCATCAGTAGTGAAAGATCACTAGAGGATTGCTGTTACTTGCACACGTAAACAAGCTCTGTTGTTTATTACACTTGCAGACACTTTTTTTATCTGGCTATGAAGGCAATAGTTATGGAACCAAAAGCATGTGAGTAACATTGCTGTTGAAAAGAGTCCAATGATTTCATTTACACTTGCTGACTTGAGAGACAGAATACATGTTAGCATTTACTAAGGCATGTAGTTTGAAAACACGTAATATTTGGGAGTAATCATGAATTTATTCCATAGTTTTCATTTATGAGTGTTAGAATATGCAGTTTTGGAACACGTTTTAGACATCTCTGAAAGCAAAATCCCATTAGTATCATTATCTGGTGACTTTCCTGTGCTGGACTCCTGCTCGGCTCTCTTCGGTGACTTTTGACAAACTGCAGCAACAAATTGCCATAGAAAAAACTAAGAAAATTATGTGCAGTGTTTATCAATTATTTGGCAACATCAAAAACATTCCAAAATGCAAAGCTGCTTACGTACCTCTATGTATGAGAGAGCAGATTTTTTTTAGGTATCAGTAAACCACTAAAAATGTTATAAGGTGCTTTATTATCATGAATGCAAAACCTGACACCGTATCGCTTTGCAAGTACAAGAAATCTCAGGTGACACAGCGCTCAATGTACATTTGCAAATAGATGCCTTAAAAAAGCAAATACTACACAGTCTAAGCAGCCTGATGGGCCAAATGAATGTGACTGCAAACTCTGGCATGATACATCAGGTGAATGAAGTAACGATATGATGTCATGCTATGCTACCTGCACAGCAATTTCAAAATGCCTTCTTTTTTTTTAATTTCCAGTGAGCACACTTAAATTTCTATACCTACCCACTTTGGTCAGACTAGGTCTACTGGCAGTAACCTTTTCCACAGCATCAGTAGTTTAAGGGTTTAAAACCACCACTCAATTTATTGAAGTGAGGCTGCTTCTGTAAAAGTACACAAGTTACTTGACATCAGAGAAACCAAAAGCAGCACCAAAATGTCAAACTACTTGGAGCAGCAATATATGTGCATAATGTAAACACCTAAAGCTTTGCCTTCATGATCAGAAAAGTTGTCTGCAAATGTAGCGTGTTAAGACTTCAGCATGTAACAATATGTTAGCACAAGTGAAATTATTTCCCACGTTCTTGATATGCTGCAACAGTACTGTTCACACAAGCTTGGATGTTCTATTGCGCAACCAATAGTAAACTAACAACCAAGCCATTCTTTCTCTGCAATCCGTTCCACTTTCACATTATACCTAAATTTGTTAACCAGTAGATGACAATACTGCAAGTTGGGCCAGTTGGTTGGGATTCATCATCATCATCAGCATACGCCCACTGCAGGGCAAAGGCCTCTCCCATACTTCTCTAACAACCCTGGTGGGATTCATAGTAAGGCTCATTACAGCACAACACAAGATGAGGACAAAAGAAGGTATAAAACGACGACACGGCGCTGTGTCGTCGTTTTATACCTTCTTTTGTCCTTGTCTTGTGTTGCGCTGTAACGAACCTTAAGATGGCAATACTCTGCAGGGAATGCATAAGGCACCAGCATGGAACAACACACTTTGTGAAGAGTTTCAGTCTTCTACCAATATTGTTGACACTGCTAATTCTCAGGAACAACTAGTGCTGTCTGTGTCCCTTGAACAAGCATCTTCTGGGTGGTTTTGTCCAGAATGTCCATTTCAGCAAAGGCCACTGTACGTCCAGCGCGGACGATCCGTGCCTCCATCAGGATGGTGTCTCCTAGTTTGGCAGGGCGGAGAAACCTGAAACACAACAAGAGAGAGAAAAATTTGGCAGAAATAAAAAAAAATTCAGGTAAACCCTCATGCATTCGTCCAAATAAAACTGTACAAATGGTGCAGTGTGATCTATTCTCACTCTTGACATTACCCAATAATACAAATTAGGTTAAATTCTGAGATTTTATGTGCCGAAACCGTGAATTGTGCAGTGGAGAGCACGGGATTCGTTTTGGCCAGCTGGGTCTCTTTAATGTGCACCCAATGCATGGTACACAAGCATTTTTTGTATTTCGTCCTCGTGGGAATCTGGCCACTGCTGCTGGAACGATTAACCTACGACCTCGTGCTCGTAGCACTGCAATGCCATAGCCACTGAGCTACTATGGTGGGTCTATTACACCATAGATTGTTTGTGCTTGTAAATGCACGGTGCTGTATATAAGAAACAGTACACTGTGTTTTTATTTTGTTGATTCCTAAGCAAATAACAATAATACTGCAAGACCGATGCTTCCTCTGAAGCATTGCATGCTAAGTATGAAACAGAATACAGTCATTCGTGAGGCACGTGCAATGTGGCTTGTCTAATGACCTTGATGCACGTGCGTTAAACTGCGGAAGATGGCACTACTGTTCTGTCCATTTAGCGAGACTGTTGCAGCGTAGTGGTTATAATGTATGGCTCACAACTGGGTCATAAGTTCAGACTCCATCCAGAGACAAAGACTTGTTTTCAGCACTTTGGCATGTTGTGATGACTGACTGAAAGAAGCGCCACTGTTTGTCTATTCTTGCTTAATCCTTGTGAAGTTGTGCTGTTTTTCTGCCACACACTTGGACCAAGGTACCCCGATGTCACCTCTCATGATCAAAGGAAGGCAGTATGCAGAGACCAGTTTGTAATCCACAGAACGGCTATGACCATTCAAATGAAGGCACACCACCATATAATGCTCTCAGCACAAGGTGTTCATGCCTACTGTTGCAGATGCAGTTTCCTTTTTGCCCAGAATAAATAGTAGAGCACGTCAATGTTCTCAGTAGCAGGGAAGGCTATGACAGCTGATCTGGGAAAATTAAATACTTGGGCTCGCATACTTCTTGGTTATATGGAAGAGGAACACTGTGATGACTCGATGGATGTAGAGTTCTTTGGTGAACACAAGTTTGCGAGTTTGATTCCTGTCTGAGACAGGTCACCTTCTGATGACGGCTGAATGCAAGGGTATTGTGTAGTATGTGCCAAAATTTAAGTACACATTAAATGGGCAATAAAGGGGAACAGCAAGTCGAGCCATGTTTGTAAACCGTGCTTCTGGAATAGCGAAATGGCGCTTCTTACTGTGAGAAGGAGCTAGGTAAGCCAGAAGAGAAACAGA